>NW_027468911.1:1518988-1822786 GCF_051014615.1 Bombus vancouverensis nearcticus
TATAACGCATTACGTAATATGGGATTACGTTATAACGGATTACGCTATGTGGGACGACGTTATAACTTATTCCGTTATATGGGATGACGTTATAACGTATTACGTTATATTTGATGACGTTATAACGTATTACGTTATATGGGAAGACGTTATAACGTATTGCGTTATATGGTATGACGTTATAACTTATTCCGTTATATGGGATGACGTTATAACGTATTACGTTATATGGGATGACGTTATAACGTATTACGTTATATGGGAAGACGTTATAACGTATTACGTTATATGGGATGACGCTATAACGTATTACGTTATATGGCATGACGTTATAACGTAATACGTTATATGGTATGACGTTATAACGTCATAGGTTATACGGTATGACGTTATAACGTAATAGGTTATATGGCATGACGCTATATCGTAATACGTCATATGGTATGACGTTATAACGTAAATAGATTATATGGTATGACGTTATACCGTATTACGTTATATGGGATGACGTTATAACGTCTTACGTTATATGGGATGACGTTATAACGTATTACGTTATATGGGATGACGTTATAACGTAATAGGTTATATGGTATAACGTTATAACTTATTACGTTATATGGCATGACGTTATAACGTCATAGGTTATACGGTATGACGTTATAACGTAATACGTCATATGGTATGACGATATTACGTATTACGTAATATGGGACGACGTTATAACGCATTACGTTATATGGGATGACGTTATAACTTATTCCGTTATATGGGATGACGTTATAACGTATTACGTTATATGGGATGACGTTATAACGTATTACGTTATATGGGATGACATTATAACGTATTACGTAATATGGGATGACGTTATAACGTAATAGGTTATATGGTATAACGTTATAACGTATTACGTTATATGGGATGACGTTATAACGTATTACGTTATATGGGATGACGTTATAACGTATTACGTTATATGGGAAGACGTTATAACGTATTGCGTTATATGGTATGACGTTATAACGTATTACGTTATATGGGATGACGTTATAACGTATTACGTAATATGGGATGACGTTATAACGCATTACGTAATATGGGATGACGTTATAACGTATTACGTTATGTGGGACGACGTTATAACGTATTACGTTATATGGGATGACGTTATAACGTATTACGTAATATGGGATGACGTTATAACGTAATAGGTTATATGGTATGACGTTATAACGTAATACGTTATATGGTATGACGTTATAACGTAAATAGGTTATATGGTATGACGTTGTACCGTATTACGTTATATGGGATGACGTTATAACGCATTACGTAATATGGGATGACGTTATAACGTATTACGTTATGTGGGACGACGTTATAACGTCATAGGTTATACGGTATGACGTTATAACGTAATAGGTTATATGGCATGACGCTATAACGTAATACGTTATATGGTATTACGTTATAACGTAATACGATATATGGGAAGACGTTATAACGTATTGCGTTATATGGTATGACGTTATAACGTATTACGTTATATGGGATGACATTATAACGTATTACGTAATATGGGATGACGTTATAACGTAATAGGTTACATGGTATAACGTTATAACGTATTACGTTATATGGCATGACGTTATAACGTAATACGTTATATGGTATGACGTTATAACGTCATAGGTTATACGGTATGACGTTATAACGTAATAGGTTATATGGCATGACGCTATAACGTAATACGTTATATGGTATTACGTTATAACGTAATACGTTATGTGGTATGACGTTATAACGTTAATAGGTTATATGGTATGACGTTATACCGAATTACGTTACATGGGATGACGTTATAACGCATTACGTAATATGGGGTGACGTTATAACGTATTACGTTATGTGGGACGACGTTATAACGTATTGCGTTATATGGGATGACGTTATAACGTCTTACGTTATATGGGATGACGTTATAACGTATTACGTTATATGAGATGACGATATAACGTAATAGGTTATATGGTATAACGTTATAACGCATTACGTTATATGGTATGACGTTATAACGTCATAGGTTATACGGTATGACGTTATAACGTAATACGTCACATGGTATGACGTTATAACGTATTACGTAATATGGGACGACGTTATAACGCATTACGTTATATGGGATGACGTTATAACTTATTCCGTTATATGGGATGACGTTATAACGTATTACGTTATATGGGATGACGTTATAACGTATTACGATATATGGGAAGACGTTATAACGTATTGCGTTATATGGTATGACGTTATAACGTATTACGTTATATGGGATGACATTATAACGTATTACGTAATATGGGATGACGTTATAACGTAATAGGTTACATGGTATAACGTTATAACGTATTACGTTATATGGGATGACGTTATAACGTATTACGTTATATGGGATGACGTTATAACGTATTACGTTATATGGGAAGACGTTATAACGTATTGCGTTATATGGTATGACGTTGTAACGTATTACGTTATATGGGATGACGTTATAACGTATTACGTAATATGGGATGACGTTATAACGCATTACGTAATATGGGATGACGTTATAACGTATTACGTTATGTGGGACGACGTTATAACGTATTGCGGTATATGGGATGACGTTATAACGTAAATAGGTTATATGGTATGACGTTATACCGTATTACGTTATATGGGATGACGTTATAACGTAATAGGTTATATGGTATAACGTTATAACGTATTACGTTATATGGGATGACGTTATAACGTATTACGTAATATGGGATGACGTTATAACGTAATAGGTTATATGGTATGACGTTATAACGTAATACGTTATATGGTATGACGTTATAACGTAAATAGGTCATATGGTATGACGTTGTACCGTATTACGTTATATGGGATGACGTTATAACGCATTACGTAATATGGGATGACGTTATAACGTATTACGTTATGTGGGACGACGTTATAACGTAATGCGTTATATGGGGTGACGTTATAACGTATTACGTTATATGGGATGACGTTATAACGTATTACGTAATATGGGATGACGTTTTAACGTAATAGGTTATATGGTATAACGTTACAACGTATTAGGTTATATGGTATGACGCTATAACGTATTACGTTATATGGCATGACGTTATAACGTAATACGTTATATGGTATGACGTTATAACGTCATAGGTTATACGGTATGACGTTATAACGTAATAGGTTATATGGCATGACGCTATAACGTAATACGTTATATGGTATTACGTTATAACGTAATACGTTATGTGGTATGACGTTATAACGTTAATAGGTTATATGGTATGACGTTATACCGAATTACGTTACATGGGATGACGTTATAACGTATTACGTTATATGGGATGACGTTATAACGTATTACGTTATATGGGATGACGCTATAACGTATTACGTTATATGGGAAGACGTTATAACGTATTGCGTTATATGGTATGACGTTATAACGTAATACGTTATATGGTATGACGTTATAACGTATTACGTTATATGGGAAGACGTTATAACGTATTGCGTTATATGGTATGACGTTATAACGTAATACGTTATATGGTATGACGTTATAACGTCATAGGTTATACGGTATGACGTTATAACGTAATAGGTTATATGGCATGACGCTATATCGTAATACGTCATATGGTATGACGTTATAACGTAAATAGATTATATGGTATGACGTTATACCGTATTACGTTATATGGGATGACGTTATAACGTATTACGTTATATGGGATGACGTTATAACGTATTACGTTATATGGGATGACGCTATAACGTATTACGTTATATGGCATGACGTTATAACGTAATACGTTATATGGTATGACGTTATAACGTCATAGGTTATACGGTATGACGTTATAACGTAATAGGTTATATGGCATGACGCTATATCGTAATACGTCATATGGTATGACGTTATAACGTAAATAGATTATATGGTATGACGTTATACCGTATTACGTTATATGGGATGACGTTATAACGTCTTACGTTATATGGGATGACGTTATAACGTATTACGTTATATGGGATGACGTTATAACGTAATAGGTTATATGGTATAACGTTATAACTTATTACGTTATATGGCATGACGTTATAACGTCATAGGTTATACGGTATGACGTTATAACGTAATACGTCATATGGTATGACGATATAACGTATTACGTAATATGGGACGACGTTATAACGCATTACGTTATATGGGATGACGTTATAACTTATTCCGTTATATGGGATGACGTTATAACGTATTACGTTATATGGGATGACGTTATAACGTATTACGTTATATGGGATGACATTATAACGTATTACGTAATATGGGATGACGTTATAACGTAATAGGTTATATGGTATAACGTTATAACGTATTACGTTATATGGGATGACGTTATAACGTATTACGTTATATGGGATGACGTTATAACGTATTACGTTATATGGGAAGACGTTATAACGTATTGCGTTATATGGTATGACGTTATAACGTATTACGTTATATGGGATGACGTTATAACGTATTACGTAATATGGGATGACGTTATAACGCATTACGTAATATGGGATGACGTTATAACGTATTACGTTATGTGGGACGACGTTATAACGTATTACGTTATATGGGATGACGTTATAACGTATTACGTAATATGGGATGACGTTATAACGTAATAGGTTATATGGTATGACGTTATAACGTAATACGTTATATGGTATGACGTTATAACGTAAATAGGTTATATGGTATGACGTTGTACCGTATTACGTTATATGGGATGACGTTATAACGCATTACGTAATATGGGATGACGTTATAACGTATTACGTTATGTGGGACGACGTTATAACGTAATGCGTTATATGGGATGACGTTATAACGTATTACGTTATATGGGATGACGTTATAACGTATTACGTAATATGGGATGACGTTTTAACGTAATAGGTTATATGGTATAACGTTACAACGTATTAGGTTATATGGTATGACGCTATAACGTATTACGTTATATGGCATGACGTTATAACGTAATACGTTATATGGTATGACGTTATAACGTCATAGGTTATACGGTATGACGTTATAACGTAATAGGTTATATGGCATGACGCTATAACGTAATACGTTATATGGTATTACGTTATAACGTAATACGTTATATGGGATGACGTTATAACGTATTACGTTATATGGGATGACGTTATAACGTCTTACGTTATATGGGATGACGTTATAACGTATTACGTTATATGGGATGACGTTATAACGTAATAGGTTATATGGTATAACGTTATAACTTATTACGTTATATGGCATGACGTTATAACGTCATAGGTTATACGGTATGACGTTATAACGTAATACGTCATATGGTATGACGATATAACGTATTACGTAATATGGGACGACGTTATAACGCATTACGTTATATGGGATGACGTTATAACTTATTCCGTTATATGGGATGACGTTATAACGTATTACGTTATATGGGATGACGTTATAACGTATTACGTTATATGGGATGACATTATAACGTATTACGTAATATGGGATGACGTTATAACGTAATAGGTTATATGGTATAACGTTATAACGTATTACGTTATATGGGATGACGTTATAACGTATTACGTTATATGGGATGACGTTATAACGTATTACGTTATATGGGAAGACGTTATAACGTATTGCGTTATATGGTATGACGTTATAACGTATTACGTTATATGGGATGACGTTATAACGTATTACGTAATATGGGATGACGTTATAACGCATTACGTAATATGGGATGACGTTATAACGTATTACGTTATGTGGGACGACGTTATAACGTATTACGTTATATGGGATGACGTTATAACGTATTACGTAATATGGGATGACGTTATAACGTAATAGGTTATATGGTATGACGTTATAACGTAATACGTTATATGGTATGACGTTATAACGTAAATAGGTTATATGGTATGACGTTGTACCGTATTACGTTATATGGGATGACGTTATAACGCATTACGTAATATGGGATGACGTTATAACGTATTACGTTATGTGGGACGACGTTATAACGTAATGCGTTATATGGGATGACGTTATAACGTATTACGTTATATGGGATGACGTTATAACGTATTACGTAATATGGGATGACGTTTTAACGTAATAGGTTATATGGTATAACGTTACAACGTATTAGGTTATATGGTATGACGCTATAACGTATTACGTTATATGGCATGACGTTATAACGTAATACGTTATATGGTATGACGTTATAACGTCATAGGTTATACGGTATGACGTTATAACGTAATAGGTTATATGGCATGACGCTATAACGTAATACGTTATATGGTATTACGTTATAACGTAATACGTTATGTGGTATGACGTTATAACGTTAATAGGTTATATGGTATGACGTTATACCGAATTACGTTACATGGGATGACGTTATAACGCATTACGTAATATGGGGTGACGTTATAACGTATTACGTTATGTGGGACGACGTTATAACGTATTGCGTTATATGGGATGACGTTATAACGTCTTACGTTATATGGGATGACGTTATAACGTATTACGTTATATGAGATGACGATATAACGTAATAGGTTATATGGTATAACGTTATAACGCATTACGTTATATGGTATGACGTTATAACGTCATAGGTTATACGGTATGACGTTATAACGTAATAGGTTATATGGCATGACGCTATAACGTAATACGTTATATGGTATTACGTTATAACGTAATACGTTATGTGGTATGACGTTATAACGTTAATAGGTTATATGGTATGACGTTATACCGAATTACGTTACATGGGATGACGTTATAACGTATTACGTAATATGGGATGACGTTTTAACGTAATAGGTTATATGGTATAACGTTATAACGTATTACGTTATATGGGATGACGTTATAACGTATTACGTAATATGGGATGACGTTTTAACGTAATAGGTTATATGGTATAACGTTACAACGTATTAGGTTATATGGTATGACGCTATAACGTATTACGTTATATGGCATGACGTTATAACGTAATACGTTATATGGTATGACGTTATAACGTCATAGGTTATACGGTATGACGTTATAACGTAATAGGTTATATGGCATGACGCTATAACGTAATACGTTATATGGTATTACGTTATAACGTAATACGTTATGTGGTATGACGTTATAACGTTAATAGGTTATATGGTATGACGTTATACCGAATTACGTTACATGGGATGACGTTATAACGTAATACGTCATATGGTATGACGTTATAACGTATTACGTAATATGGGACGACGTTATAACGCATTACGTTATATGGGATGACGTTATAACTTATTCCGTTATATGGGATGACGTTATAACGTATTACGTTATATGGGATGACGTTATAACGTATTACGATATATGGGAAGACGTTATAACGTATTGCCTTATATGGTATGACGTTATAACGTATTACGTTATATGGGATGACATTATAACGTATTACGTAATATGGGATGACGTTATAACGTAATAGGTTACATGGTATAACGTTATAACGTATTACGTTATATGGGATGACGTTATAACGTATTACGTTATATGGGATGACGTTATAACGTATTACGTTATATGGGAAGACGTTATAACGTATTGCGTTATATGGTATGACGTTGTAACGTATTACGTTATATGGGATGACGTTATAACGTATTACGTAATATGGGATGACGTTATAACGCATTACGTAATATGGGATGACGTTATAACGTATTACGTTATGTGGGACGACGTTATAACGTATTGCGGTATATGGGATGACGTTATAACGTAAATAGGTTATATGGTATGACGTTATACCGTATTACGTTATATGGGATGACGTTATAACGTAATAGGTTATATGGTATAACGTTATAACGTATTACGTTATATGGGATGACGTTATAACGTATTACGTTATATGGGAAGACGTTATAACGTAATAGGTTATATGGTATGACGTTACAAAGTAAATAGGTTATATGGTATGACGTTATAACGTATTGCGTTATATGGTATGACGTTATAACGTATTACGTTATATGGGATGACGTTATAACGTATTACGTAATATGGGATGACGTTATAACGTAATAGGTTATATGGTATAACGTTATAACGTATTACGTTATATGGGATGACGTTATAACGTATTACGTTATATGGGAAGACGTTATAACGTAATAGGTTATATGGTATATCGTTATAACGTATTACGTTGTATGGTATGACGTTATAACGTAATAGGTTATATGGTATGACGTTATAACGTAATACGTTATATGGTATGACGTTATAACGTAAATAGGTTATATGGTATGACGTTGTACCGTATTACGTTATATGGGATGACCTTATAACGCATTACGTAATATGGGATGACGTTATAACGTATTACGTTATGTGGGACGACGTTATAACGTAATGCGTTATATGGTATGACGTTATACCGAATTACGTTACATGGGATGACGTTATAACGCATTACGTAATATGGGGTGACGTTATAACGTATTACGTTATGTGGGACGACGTTATAACGTATTGCGTTATATGGGATGACGTTATAACGTCTTACGTTATATGGGATGACGTTATAACGTATTACGTTATATGAGATGACGATATAACGTAATAGGTTATATGGTATAACGTTATAACGCATTACGTTATATGGTATGACGTTATAACGTCATAGGTTATACGGTATGACGTTATAACGTAATACGTCATATTGTATGACGTTATAACGTATTACGTAATATGGGACGACGTTATAACGCATTACGTTATATGGGATGACGTTATAACTTATTCCGTTATATGGGATGACGTTATAACGCATTACGTAATATGGGATGACGTTATAACGTATTACGTTATGTGGGACGACGTTATAACGTATTGCGGTATATGGGATGACGTTATAACGTAAATAGGTTATATGGTATGACGTTATACCGTATTACGTTATATGGGATGACGTTATAACGTAATAGGTTATATGGTATAACGTTATAACGTATTACGTTATATGGGATGACGTTATAACGTATTACGTAATATGGGATGACGTTATAACGTAATAGGTTATATGGTATGACGTTATAACGTAATACGTTATATGGTATGACGTTATAACGTAAATAGGTTATATGGTATGACGTTGTACCGTATTACGTTATATGGGATGACGTTATAACGCATTACGTAATATGGGATGACGTTATAACGTATTACGTTATGTGGGACGACGTTATAACGTAATGCGTTATATGGGATGACGTTATAACGTATTACGATATATGGGATGATGTTATAACGTATTACGTAATATGGGATGACGTTTTAACGTAATAGGTTATATGGTATAACGTTACAACGTATTAGGTTATATGGTATGACGCTATAACGTATTACATTATATGGCATGACGTTATAACGTAATACGTTATATGGTATGACGTTATAACGTCATAGGTTATACGGTATGACGTTATAACGTAATAGGTTATATGGCATGACGCTATAACGTAATACGTTATATGGTATTACGTTATAACGTAATACGTTATGTGGTATGACGTTATAACGTTAATAGGTTATATGGTATGACGTTATACCGAATTACGTTACATGGGATGACGTTATAACGCATTACGTAATATGGGGTGACGTTATAACGTATTACGTTATGTGGGACGACGTTATAACGTATTGCGTTATATGGGATGACGTTATAACGTCTTACGTTATATGGGATGACGTTATAACGTATTACGTTATATGAGATGACGATATAACGTAATAGGTTATATGGTATAACGTTATAACGCATTACGTTATATGGTATGACGTTATAACGTCATAGGTTATACGGTATGTCGTTATAACGTAATACGTCATATGGTATGACGTTATAACGTATTACGTAATATGGGACGACGTTATAACGCATTACGTTATATGGGATGACGTTATAACTTATTCCGTTATATGGGATGACGTTATAACGTATTACGTTATATGGGATGACGTTATAACGTATTACGATATATGGGAAGACGTTATAACGTATTGCGTTATATGGTATGACGTTATAACGTATTACGTTATATGGGATGACATTATAACGTATTACGTAATATGGGATGACGTTATAACGTAATAGGTTACATGGTATAACGTTATAACGTATTACGTTATATGGGATGACGTTATAACGCATTACGTAATATGGGGTGACGTTATAACGTATTACGTTATGTGGGACGACGTTATAACGTATTGCGTTATATGGGATGACGTTATAACGTCTTACGTTATATGGGATGACGTTATAACGTATTACGTTATATGAGATGACGATATAACGTAATAGGTTATATGGTATAACGTTATAACGCATTACGTTATATGGTATGACGTTATAACGTCATAGGTTATACGGTATGACGTTATAACGTAATACGTCATATGGTATGACGTTATAACGTATTACGTAATATGGGACGACGTTATAACGCATTACGTTATATGGGATGACGTTATAACTTATTCCGTTATATGGGATGACGTTATAACGTATTACGTTATATGGGATGACGTTATAACGTATTACGTTATATGGGAAGACGTTATAACGTATTGCGTTATATGGTATGACGTTGTAACGTATTACGTTATATGGGATGACGTTATAACGTATTACGTAATATGGGATGACGTTATAACGCATTACGTAATATGGGATGACGTTATAACGTATTACGTTATGTGGGACGACGTTATAACGTATTGCGGTATATGGGATGACGTTATAACGTAAATAGGTTATATGGTATGACGTTATACCGTATTACGTTATATGGGATGACGTTATAACGTAATAGGTTATATGGTATAACGTTATAACGTATTACGTTATATGGGATGACGTTATAACGTATTACGTAATATGGGATGACGTTATAACGTAATAGGTTATATGGTATGACGTTATAACGTAATACGTTATATGGTATGACGTTATAACGTAAATAGGTTATATGGTATGACGTTGTACCGTATTACGTTATATGGGATGACGTTATAACGCATTACGTAATATGGGATGACGTTATAACGTATTACGTTATGTGGGACGACGTTATAACGTATTGCGGTATATGGGATGACGTTATAACGTAAATAGGTTATATGGTATGACGTTATACCGTATTACGTTATATGGGATGACGTTATAACGTAATAGGTTATATGGTATAACGTTATAACGTATTACGTTATATGGGATGACGTTATAACGTATTACGTAATATGGGATGACGTTTTAACGTAATAGGTTATATGGTATAACGTTACAACGTATTAGGTTATATGGTATGACGCTATAACGTATTACGTTATATGGCATGACGTTATAACGTAATACGTTATATGGTATGACGTTATAACGTCATAGGTTATACGGTATGACGTTATAACGTAATAGGTTATATGGCATGACGCTATAACGTAATACGTTATATGGTATTACGTTATAACGTAATACGTTATGTGGTATGACGTTATAACGTTAATAGGTTATATGGTATGACGTTATACCGAATTACGCTATATTTGATGACGTTATAACGTATTACGTTATATGGGAAGACGTTATAACGTATTGCGTTATATGGTATGACGTTATAACTTATTCCGTTATATGGGATGACGTTATAACGTATTACGTTATATGGTATGACGTTATAACGTAAATAGGTTATATGGTATGACGTTGTACCGTATTACGTTATATGGGATGACGTTATAACGCATTACGTAATATGGGATGACGTTATAACGTATTACGTTATGTGGGACGACGTTATAACTTATTCCGTTATATGGGATGACGTTATAACGTATTACGTTATATTTGATGACGTTATAACGTATTACGTTATATGGGAAGACGTTATAACGTATTGCGTTATATGGTATGACGTTATAACTTATTCCGTTATATGGGATGACGTTATAACGTATTACGTTATATGGGATGACGTTATAACGTATTACGTTATATGGGAAGACGTTATAACGTATTACGTTATATGGGATGACGCTATAACGTATTACGTTATATGGCATGACGTTACAACGTAATACGTTATATGGTATGACGTTATAACGTCATAGGTTATACGGTATGACGTTATAACGTAATAGGTTATATGGCATGACGCTATATCGTAATACGTCATATGGTATGACGTTATAACGTAAATAGATTATATGGTATGACGTTATACCGTATTACGTTATATGGGATGACGTTATAACGTCTTACGTTATATGGGATGACGTTATAACGTATTACGTTATATGGGATGACGTTATAACGTAATAGGTTATATGGTATAACGTTATAACTTATTACGTTATATGGCATGACGTTATAACGTCATAGGTTATACGGTATGACGTTATAACGTAATACGTCATATGGTATGACGATATAACGTATTACGTAATATGGGACGACGTTATAACGCATTACGTTATATGGGATGACGTTATAACTTATTCCGTTATATGGGATGACGTTATAACGTATTACGTTATATGGGATGACGTTATAACGTATTACGTTATATGGGATGACATTATAACGTATTACGTAATATGGGATGACGTTATAACGTAATAGGTTATATGGTATAACGTTATAACGTATTACGTTATATGGGATGACGTTATAACGTATTACGTTATATGGGATGACGTTATAACGTATTACGTTATATGGGAAGACGTTATAACGTATTGCGTTATATGGTATGACGTTATAACGTATTACGTTATATGGGATGACGTTATAACGTATTACGTAATATGGGATGACGTTATAACGCATTACGTAATATGGGATGACGTTATAACGTATTACGTTATGTGGGACGACGTTATAACGTATTACGTTATATGGGATGACGTTATAACGTATTACGTAATATGGGATGACGTTATAACGTAATAGGTTATATGGTATGACGTTATAACGTAATACGTTATATGGTATGACGTTATAACGTAAATAGGTTATATGGTATGACGTTGTACCGTATTACGTTATATGGGATGACGTTATAACGCATTACGTAATATGGGATGACGTTATAACGTATTACGTTATGTGGGACGACGTTATAACGTAATGCGTTATATGGGATGACGTTATAACGTATTACGTTATATGGGATGACGTTATAACGTATTACGTAATATGGGATGACGTTTTAACGTAATAGGTTATATGGTATAACGTTACAACGTATTAGGTTATATGGTATGACGCTATAACGTATTACGTTATATGGCATGACGTTATAACGTAATACGTTATATGGTATGACGTTATAACGTCATAGGTTATACGGTATGACGTTATAACGTAATAGGTTATATGGCATGACGCTATAACGTAATACGTTATATGGTATTACGTTATAACGTAATACGTTATGTGGTATGACGTTATAACGTTAATAGGTTATATGGTATGACGTTATACCGAATTACGTTACATGGGATGACGTTATAACGCATTACGTAATATGGGGTGACGTTATAACGTATTACGTTATGTGGGACGACGTTATAACGTATTGCGTTATATGGGATGACGTTATAACGTCTTACGTTATATGGGATGACGTTATAACGTATTACGTTATATGAGATGACGATATAACTTAATAGGTTATATGGTATAACGTTATAACGCATTACGTTATATGGTATGACGTTATAACGTCATAGGTTATACGGTATGACGTTATAACGTAATACGTCATATGGTATGACGTTATAACGTATTACGTAATATGGGACGACGTTATAACGCATTACGTTATATGGGATGACGTTATAACTTATTCCGTTATATGGGATGACGTTATAACGTATTACGTTATATGGGATGACGTTATAACGTATTACGATATATGGGAAGACGTTATAACGTATTGCGTTATATGGTATGACGTTATAACGTATTACGTTATATGGGATGACATTATAACGTATTACGTAATATGGGATGACGTTATAACGTAATAGGTTACATGGTATAACGTTATAACGTATTACGTTATATGGGCTGACGTTATAACGTATTACGTTATATGGTATGACGTTATAACGTAATACGTTATATGGTATGACGTTATAACGTAAATAGGTTATATGGTATGACGTTGTACCGTATTACGTTATATGGGATGACGTTATAACGCATTACGTAATATGGGATGACGTTATAACGTATTACGTTATGTGGGACGACGTTATAACGTAATGCGTTATATGGGATGACATTATAACGTATTACGTAATATGGGATGACGTTATAACGTATTACGTAATATGGGATGACGTTATAACGTAAATAGGTTATATGGTATGACGTTATACCGTATTACGTTATATGGGATGACGTTATAACGTCATAGGTTATACGGTATGACGTTATAACGTAATACGTCATATGGTATGACGTTATAACGTATTACGTAATATGGGATTACGTTATAACGGATTACGTTATGTGGGACGACGTTATAACTTATTCCGTTATATGGGATGACGTTATAACGTATTACGTTATATTTGATGACGTTATAACGTATTACGTTATATGGGAAGACGTTATAACGTATTGCGTTATATGGTATGACGTTATAACTTATTCCGTTATATGGGATGACATTATAACGTATTACGTTATATGGGATGACGTTATAACGTATTACGTTATATGGGAAGACGTTATAACGTATTACGTTATATGGGATTACGCTATAACGTATTACGTTATATGGCATGACGTTATAACGTAATACGTTATATGGTATGACGCTATAACGTCATAGGTTATACGGTATGACGTTATAAAGTAATAGGTTATATGGCATGACGCTATATCGTAATACGTCATATGGTATGACGTTATAACGTAAATAGATTATATGGTATGACGTTATACCGTATTACGTTATATGGGATGACGTTACAACGTCTTACGTTATATGGGATGACGTTATAACGTATTACGTTATATGGGATGACGTTATAACGTAATAGGTTATATGGTATAACGTTATAACGTATTACGTTATATGGCATGACGTTATAACGTCATAGGTTATACGGTATGACGTTATAACGTAATACGTCATATGGTATGACGTTATAACGTATTACGTAATATGGGACGACGTTATAACGCATTACGTTATATGGGATGACGTTATAACGTAAATAGGTTATATGGTATGACGTTATACCGTATTACGTTATATGGCATGACGCTATAACGTCATAGGTTATACGGTATGACGTTATAACGTAATACGTCATATGGTATGACGTTATAACGTATTACGTAATATGGGACGACGTTATAACGTATTACGTAATATGGGATGACGTTATAACGTATTACGTAATATGGGATGACGTTATAACGTAAATAGGTTATATGGTATGACGTTACACCGTATTACGTTATATGGGATGACGTTATAACGCATTACGTAATATGGGATTACGTTATAACGGATTACGTTATGTGGGACGACGTTATAACTTATTCCGTTATATGGGATGACGTTATAACGTATTACGTTATATTTGATGACGTTATAACGTATTACGTTATATGGGAAGACGTTATAACGTATTGCGTTATATGGTATGACGTTATAACTTATTCCGTTATATGGGATGACGTTATAACGTATTACGTTATATGGGATGACGTTATAACGTATTACGTTATATGGGAAGACGTTATAACGTATTACGTTATATGGGATGACGCTATAACGTATTACGATATATGGCATGACGTTATAACGTCATAGGTTATACGGTATGACGTTATAACGTAATAGGTTATATGGCATGACGCTATATCGTAATACGTCATATGGTATGACGTTATAACGTAAATAGATTATATGGTATGACGTTATACCGTAGTACGTTATATGGGATGACGTTATAACGTCTTACGTTATATGGGATGACGTTATAACGTATTACGTTATATGGGATGACGTTATAACGTAATAGGTTATATGGTATAACGTTATAACGTATTACGTTATATGGCATGACGTTATAACGTCATAGGTTATACGGTATGACGTTATAACGTAATACGTCATATGGTATGACGTTATAACGTATTACGTAATATGGGACGACGTTATAACGCATTACGTTATATGGGATGACGTTATAACGTATTACGTTATATGGAATACCGTTATAACGTATTAGGTTATATGGTATGACGCTATAACGTATTACGTTATATGGCATGACGTTATAACGTAATACGTTATATGGTATGACGTTAATACGTAAATAGGTTATATGCTATGACGTTATACCGAATTACGTTATATGGGATGACGTTATAACGTAATAGGTTATATGGTATAACGTTATAACGCATTACGTAATATGGGATGACGTTATAACGTATTACGTTATGTGGGACGACGTTATAACGTAATGCGTTATATGGGATGACGTTATAACGTATTACGTTATATGGCATGACGTTATAACGTAATACGTTATATGGTATGACGTTAATACGTAAATAGGTTATATGCTATGACGTTATACCGAATTACGTTATATGGGATGACGTTATAACGTAATAGGTTATATGGTATAACGTTATAACGCATTACGTAATATGGTATGACGTTATAACGTATTTCGTTATATGGTATGACGTTATAACGTCATAGGTTATACGGTTTGACGCTATAACGTATTACGTTATATGGCATGACGTTATAACGTAATACGTTATATGGTATGACGTTAATACGTAAATAGGTTATATGGTATGACGTTATACCGAATTACGTTATATGGGATGACGTTATAACGTAATAGGTTATATGGTATAACGTTATAACGCATTACGTAATATGGGATGACGTTATAACGTATTACGTTATGCGGGACGACGTTATAACGTAATGCGCTATATGGGATGACGTTATAACGTATTACGTTATATGGGATGACGTTATGACGTATTACGTTATATGGGATGACGTTATAACGTATTACGTTATATGGGAAGACGTTATAACGTATTACGTTATATGGGAAGACGTTATAACGTATTGCGTTATATGGTATGACGTTATAACGTATTTCGTTATATGGTATGACGTTATAACGTCATAGGTTATACGGTTTGACGTTATAACGTATTACGTTATATGGGATGACGTTATAACGTATTACGTTATATGGCATGACGTTATAACGTCATAGGTTATACGGTATGACGTTATAACGTAATACGTCATATGGTATGACGTTATAACGTATTACGTAATATGGGACGACGTTATAACGCATTACGTAATATGGGACGACGTTATAACGTATTACGTTATATGGGATGACGTTATAACGTATTACGTTATATGGGATGACGTTATAACGTATTACGTTATATGGGAAGACGTTATACCGAATTACGTTATATGTGATGACGTTATAACGTAATAGGTTATATGGTATAACGTTATAACGTATTACGTTATATGGGATGACGTTATAACGTAAATAGGTTATATGGTATGACGTTATACCGTATTACGTTATATGGGATGACGTTATAACGCATTACGTAATATGGGATGACGTTATAACGTATTACGTTATGTGGGACGACGTTATAACGTAATGCGTTATATGGGATGACGTTATAACGTATTACGTTATATGGGATGACGTTATAACGTATTACGTTATATGTAATGACGTTATAACGTATTACGTTATATGGGAAGACGTTATAACGTATTGCGTTATATGGTATGACGTTATAACGTATTACGTTATATGGGATGACGTTATAACGTATTACGTAATATGGGATGACGTTATAACGTAATAGGTTATATGGTATAACGTTATAACGTATTACGTTATATGGGATCACGTTATAACGTATTACGTTATATGGGAAGACGTTATAACGTAATAGGTTATATGGTATAACGTTATAACGTAATGCGTTATATGGGATGACGTTATAACGTATTACGTTATATGGGATGACGTTATAACGTATTACGTTATATGTAATGACGGTATCACGTAATACGTTATATGGGATGACGTTATAACGTATTACGTTATATGGGATGACGTTATAACGCATTACGTAATAAGGGATGACGTTATAACGTATTACGTTATGTGGGACGACGTTATTACGTATTGCGTTATATGGGACGACGTTATAACGCATTACGTAATATGGGATGACGTTATAACGTAAATAGGTTATATGGTATGACGTTATAACGTATTGCGTTATATCGTATGACGTTATAACGTATTACGTTATATGGGATGACGTTATAACGTATTACGTTATATGGGATGACGTTATAATTATTACGTTATATGGGATGACGTTATAACGTAATAGGTTATATGGTATGACGTTATAAAGTAAATAGGTTATATGGTATGACGTTATACCGAATTACGTTATATGGTATGACGTTATAACGTAAATAGGTTATATGGTATGACGTTATACCGTATTACGTTATATGGGATGACGTTATAACGCATTACGTAATAAGGGATGACGTTATAACGTATTACGTTATGTGGGACGACGTTATAACGTATTGCGTTATATGGGATGACGTTATAACGTATTACGTTATATGGTATGACGTTATAACGTAAATAGGTTATATGGTATGACGATATACCGTATTACGTTATATGGGATGACGTTATAACGTATTACGTTATGTGGGACGACGTTATACCGTATTACGTTATATGGCATGACGCTATAACGTCATAGGTTATACGGTATGACGTTATAACGTAATACGTCATATGGTATGACGTTATAACGTATTACGTAATATGGGACGACGTTATAACGTATTACGTAATATGGGATGACGTTATAACGTATTACGTAATATGGGATGACGTTATAACGTAAATAGGTTATATGGTATGACGTTACACCGTATTACGTTATATGGGATGACGTTATAACGCATTACGTAATATGGGATTACGTTATAACGGATTACGTTATGTGGGACGACGTTATAACTTATTCCGTTATATGGGATGACGTTATAACGTATTACGTTATATTTGATGACGTTATAACGTATTACGTTATATGGGAAGACGTTATAACGTATTGCGTTATATGGTATGACGTTATAACTTATTCCGTTATATGGGATGACGTTATAACGTATTACGTTATATGGGATGACGTTATAACGTATTACGTTATATGGGAAGACGTTATAACGTATTACGTTATATGGGATGACGCTATAACGTATTACGATATATGGCATGACGTTATAACGTAATACGTTATATGGTATGACGTTATAACGTCATAGGTTATACGGTATGACGTTATAACGTAATACGTTATATGGTATGACGTTAATACGTAAATAGGTTATATGGTATGACGTTATACCGAATTACGTTATATGGGATGACGTTATAACGTAATAGGTTATATGGTATAACGTTATAACGTATTACGTTATATGGCATGACGTTATAACGTCATAGGTTATACGGTATGACGTTATAACGTAATACGTCATATGGTATGACGTTATAACGTATTACGTAATATGGGACGACGTTATAACGCATTACGTTATATGGGATGACGTTATAACGTATTACGTTATATGGAATACCGTTATAACGTATTAGATTATATGGTATGACGCTATAACGTATTACGTTATATGGCATGACGTTATAACGTAATACGTTATATGGTATGACGTTAATACGTAAATAGGTTATATGCTATGACGTTATACCGAATTACGTTATATGGGATGACGTTATAACGTAATAGGTTATATGGTATAACGTTATAACGCATTACGTAATATGGGATGACGTTATAACGTATTACGTTATGTGGGACGACGTTATAACGTAATGCGTTATATGGGATGACGTTATAACGTATTACGTTATATGGGATGACGTTATAACGTATTACGTTATATGGGATGACGTTATAACGTATTACGTTATATGGGAAGACGTTATGACGTATTACGTTATATGGGAAGACGTTATAACGTATTGCGTTATATGGTATGACGTTATAACGTATTTCGTTATATGGTATGACGTTATAACGTCATAGGTTATACGGTTTGACGCTATAACGTATTACGTTATATGGCATGACGTTATAACGTAATACGTTATATGGTATGACGTTAATACGTAAATAGGTTATATGGTATGACGTTATACCGAATTACGTTATATGGGATGACGTTATAACGTAATAGGTTATATGGTATAACGTTATAACGCATTACGTAATATGGGATGACGTTATAACGTATTACGTTATGTGGGACGACGTTATAACGTAATGCGTTATATGGAATGACGTTATAACGTAATGCGTTATATGGGACGACGTTATAACGCATTACGTAATATGGGACGACGTTATAACGCATTACGTTATATGGGATGACGTTATAACGTATTACGTTATATGGAATAGCGTTATAACGTATTAGGTTATATGGTATGACGCTATAACGTATTACGTTATATGGCATGACGTTATAACGTAATACGTTATATGGTATGACGTTAATACGTAAATAGGTTATATGGTATGACGTTACACCGAATTACGTTATATGGGATGACGTTATAACGTATTACGTTATGTGGGACGACGTTATAATGTAATGCGTTATATGGGATGACTTTATAACGTATTACGTTATATGGGATGACGTTATAACGTATTACGTAATATGGGATGACGTTATAACGTAATAGGTTATATGGTATAACGTTATAACGTATTATGTTATATGGGATGACGTTATAACGTATTACGTTATATGGCATGGCGTTATAACGTCATAGGTTATACGGTATGACGTTATAACGTAATACGTCATATGGTATGACGTTATAACGTATTACGTAATATGGGACGACGTTATAACGCATTACGTTATATGGGATGACGTTATAACGTATTACGATATATGGGAAGACGTTATAACGTATTGCGTTATATGGTATGACGTTATAACGTATTACGTTATATGGGATGACATTATAACGTATTACGTAATATGGGATGACGTTATAACGTAATAGGTTACATGGTATAACGTTATAACGTATTACGTTATATGGGATGACGTTATAACGTATTACGTTATATGGGATGACGTTATAACGTATTACGTTATATGGGAAGACGTTATAACGTATTGCGTTATATGGTATGACGTTGTAACGTATTACGTTATATGGGATGACGTTATAACGTATTACGTAATATGGGATGACGTTATAACGCATTACGTAATATGGGATGACGTTATAACGTATTACGTTATGTGGGACGACGTTATAACGTATTGCGGTATATGGGATGACGTTATAACGTAAATAGGTTATATGGTATGACGTTATACCGTATTACGTTATATGGGATGACGTTATAACGTAATAGGTTATATGGTATAACGTTATAACGTATTACGTTATATGGGATGACGTTATAACGTATTACGTTATATGGGAAGACGTTATAACGTAATAGGTTATATGGTTTGACGTTACAAAGTAAATAGGTTATATGGTATGACGTTATAACGTATTGCGTTATATGGTATGACGTTATAACGTATTACGTTATATGGGATGACGTTATAACGTATTACGTAATATGGGATGACGTTATAACGTAATAGGTTATATGGTATAACGTTATAACGTATTACGTTATATGGGATGACGTTATAACGTATTACGTTATATGGGAAGACGTTATAACGTAATAGGTTATATGGTATATCGTTATAACGTATTACGTTGTATGGTATGACGTTATAACGTAATAGGTTATATGGTATGACGTTATAACGTAATACGTTATATGGTATGACGTTATAACGTAAATAGGTTATATGGTATGACGTTGTACCGTATTACGTTATATGGGATGACCTTATAACGCATTACGTAATATGGGATGACGTTATAACGTATTACGTTATGTGGGACGACGTTATAACGTAATGCGTTATATGGTATGACGTTATACCGTATTACGTTATATGGGATGACGTTATAACGTAATAGGTTATATGGTATAACGTTATAACGTATTACGTTATATGGGATGACGTTATAACGTATTACGTTATATGGGAAGACGTTATAACGTAATAGGTTATATGGTATGACGTTACAAAGTAAATAGGTTATATGGGATGACGTTATAACGTATTACGTTACATGGGAAGACGTTATAACGTATTGCGATATATGGTATGACGTTATAACGTATTACGTTATATGGGATGACGTTATAACGTATTACGTAATATGGGATGACGTTATAACGTAATAGGTTATATGGTATAACCTTATAACGTATTAGGTTATATGGTATGACGCTATAACGTATTACGTTATATGGCATGACGTTATAACGTAATACGTTATATGGTATGACGTTATAACGTCATAGGTTATACGGTATGACGTTATAACGTAATAGGTTGTATGGGATGACATTATAACGTATTACGTAATATGGGATGACGTTATAACGTATTACGTAATATGGGATGACGTTATAACGTAAATAGGTTATATGGTATGACGTTATACCGTATTACGTTATATGGGATGACGTTATAACGCATTACGTAATATGGGATTACGTTATAACGGATTACGTTATGTGGGACGACGTTATAACTTATTCCGTTATATGGGATGACGTTATAACGTATAACGTTATATTTGATGACGTTATAACGTATTACGTTATATGGGAAGACGTTATAACGTATTGCGTTATATGGTATGACGTTATAACTTATTCCGTTATATGGGATGACGTTATAACGTATTACGTTATATGGGATGACGTTATAACGTATTACGTTATATGGAAAGACGTTATAACGTATTACGTTATATGGGATTACGCTATAACGTATTACGTTATATGGCATGACGTTATAACGTAATACGTTATATGGTATGACGCTATAACGTCATAGGTTATACGGTATGACGTTATAAAGTAATAGGTTATATGGCATGACGCTATATCGTAATACGTCATATGGTATGACGTTATAACGTAAATAGATTATATGGTATGACGTTATACCGTATTACGTTATATGGGATGACGTTACAACGTCTTACGTTATATGGGATGACGTTATAACGTATTACGTTATATGGGATGACGTTATAACGTAATAGGTTATATGGTATAACGTTATAACGTATTACGTAATATGGGACGACGTTATAACGTAAATAGGTTATATGGTATGACGTTATACCGTATTACGTTATATGGCATGACGCTATAACGTCATAGGTTATACGGTATGACGTTATAACGTAATACGTCATATGGTATGACGTTATAACGTATTACGTAATATGGGACGACGTTATAACGCATTACGTTATATGGGATGACGTTATAACGTAAATAGGTTATATGGTATGACGTTATACCGTATTACGTTATATGGCATGACGCTATAACGTCATAGGTTATACGGTATGACGTTATAACGTAATACGTCATATGGTATGACGTTATAACGTATTACGTAATATGGGACGACGTTATAACGTATTACGTAATATGGGATGACGTTATAACGTATTACGTAATATGGGATGACGTTATAACGTAAATAGGTTATATGGTATGACGTTACACCGTATTACGTTATATGGGATGACGTTATAACGCATTACGTAATATGGGATTACGTTATAACGGATTACGTTATGTGGGACGACGTTATAACTTATTCCGTTATATGGGATGACGTTATAACGTATTACGTTATATTTGATGACGTTATAACGTATTACGTTATATGGGAAGACGTTATAACGTATTGCGTTATATGGTATGACGTTATAACTTATTCCGTTATATGGGATGACGTTATAACGTATTACGTTATATGGGATGACGTTATAACGTATTACGTTATATGGGAAGACGTTATAACGTATTACGTTATATGGGATGACGTTATAACGTATTACGTTATATGGGATGACGTTATAACGTAATAGGTTATATGGTATAACGTTATAACGTATTACGTTATATGGCATGACGTTATAACGTCATAGGTTATACGGTATGACGTTATAACGTAATACGTCATATGGTATGACGTTATAACGTATTACGTAATATGGGACGACGTTATAACGCATTACGTTATATGGGATGACGTTATAACGTATTACGTTATATGGAATACCGTTATAACGTATTAGGTTATATGGTATGACGCTATAACGTATTACGTTATATGGCATGTCGTTATAACGTAATACGTTATATGGTATGACGTTAATACGTAAATAGGTTATATGCTATGACGTTATACCGAATTACGTTATATGGGATGACGTTATAACGTAATAGGTTATATGGTATAACGTTATAACGCATTACGTAATATGGGATGACGTTATAACGTATTACGTTATGTGGGACGACGTTATAACGTAATGCGTTATATGGGATGACGTTATAACGTATTACGTTATATGGGATGACGTTATAACGTATTACGTTATATGGGATGACGTTATAACGTATTACGTTATATGGGAAGACGTTATAACGTATTACGTTATATGGGAAGACGTTATAACGTATTGCGTTATATGGTATGACGTTATAACGTATTTCGTTATATGGTATGACGTTATAACGTCATAGGTTATACGGTTTGACGCTATAACGTATTACGTTATATGGCATGACGTTATAACGTAATACGTTATATGGTATGACGTTAATACGTAAATAGGTTATATGGTATGACGTTATACCGAATTACGTTATATGGGATGACGTTATAACGTAATAGGTTATATGGTATAACGTTATAACGCATTACGTAATATGGGATGACGTTATAACGTATTACGTTATGCGGGACGACGTTATAACGTAATGCGTTATATGGGATGACGTTATAACGTATTACGTTATATGGGATGACGTTATGACGTATTACGTTATATGGGATGACGTTATAACGTATTACGTTATATGGGAAGACGTTATAACGTATTACGTTATATGGGAAGACGTTATAACGTATTGCGTTATATGGTATGACGTTATAACGTATTTCGTTATATGGTATGACGTTATAACGTCATAGGTTATACGGTTTGACGTTATAACGTATTACGTTATATGGGATGACGTTATAACGTATTACGTTATATGGCATGACGTTATAACGTCATAGGTTATACGGTATGACGTTATAACTTAATACGTCATATGGTATGACGTTATAACGTATTACGTAATATGGGACGACGTTATAACGCATTACGTAATATGGGATGACGTTATAACGTAAATAGGTTATATGGTATGACGTTATACCGTATTACGTTATATGGGATGACGTTATAACGCATTACGTAATATGGGATTACGTTATAACGGATTACGTTATGTGGGACGACGTTATAACTTATTCCGTTATATGGGATGACGTTATAACGTATAACGTTATATTTGATGACGTTATAACGTATTACGTTATATGGGAAGACGTTATAACGTATTGCGTTATATGGTATGACGTTATAACTTATTCCGTTATATGGGATGACGTTATAACGTATTACGTTATATGGGATGACGTTATAACGTATTACGTTATATGGGAAGACGTTATAACGTATTACGTTATATGGGATTACGCTATAACGTATTACGTTATATGGCATGACGTTATAACGTAATACGTTATATGGTATGACGCTATAACGTCATAGGTTATACGGTATGACGTTATAAAGTAATAGGTTATATGGCATGACGCTATATCGTAATACGTCATATGGTATGACGTTATAACGTAAATAGATTATATGGTATGACGTTATACCGTATTACGTTATATGGGATGACGTTACAACGTCTTACGTTATATGGGATGACGTTATAACGTATTACGTTATATGGGATGACGTTATAACGTAATAGGTTATATGGTATAACGTTATAACGTATTACGTTATATGGCATGACGTTATAACGTCATAGGTTATACGGTATGACGTTATAACGTAATACGTCATATGGTATGACGTTATAACGTATTACGTAATATGGGACGACGTTATAACGTAATACGTCATATGGTATGACGTTATAACGTATTACGTAATATGGGACGACGTTATAACGTATTACGTAATATGGGATGACGTTATAACGTATTACGTAATATGGGATGACGTTATAACGTAAATAGGTTATATGGTATGACGTTACACCGTATTACGTTATATGGGATGACGTTATAACGCATTACGTAATATGGGATTACGTTATAACGGATTACGTTATGTGGGACGACGTTATAACTTATTCCGTTATATGGGATGACGTTATAACGTATTACGTTATATTTGATGACGTTATAACGTATTACGTTATATGGGAAGACGTTATAACGTATTGCGTTATATGGTATGACGTTATAACTTATTCCGTTATATGGGATGACGTTATAACGTATTACGTTATATGGGAAGACGTTATAACGTATTACGTTATATGGGATTACGCTATAACGTATTACGTTATATGGCATGACGTTATAACGTAATACGTTATATGGTATGACGCTATAACGTCATAGGTTATACGGTATGACGTTATAAAGTAATAGGTTATATGGCATGACGCTATATCGTAATACGTCATATGGTATGACGTTATAACGTAAATAGATTATATGGTATGACGTTATACCGTATTACGTTATATGGGATGACGTTACAACGTCTTACGTTATATGGGATGACGTTATAACGTATTACGTTATATGGGATGACGTTATAACGTAATAGGTTATATGGTATAACGTTATAACGTATTACGTTATATGGCATGACGTTATAACGTCATAGGTTATACGGTATGACGTTATAACGTAATACGTCATATGGTATGACGTTATAACGTATTACGTAATATGGGACGACGTTATAACGCATTACGTTATATGGGATGACGTTATAACGTAAATAGGTTATATGGTATGACGTTATACCGTATTACGTTATATGGCATGACGCTATAACGTCATAGGTTATACGGTATGACGTTATAACGTAATACGTCATATGGTATGACGTTATAACGTATTACGTAATATGGGACGACGTTATAACGTATTACGTAATATGGGATGACGTTATAACGTATTACGTAATATGGGATGACGTTATAACGTAAGTAGGTTATATGGTATGACGTTACACCGTATTACGTTATATGGGATGACGTTATAACGCATTACGTAATATGGGATTACGTTATAACGGATTACGTTATGTGGGACGACGTTATAACTTATTCCGTTATATGGGATGACGTTATAACGTATTACGTTATATTTGATGACGTTATAACGTATTACGTTATATGGGAAGACGTTATAACGTATTGCGTTATATGGTATGACGTTATAACTTATTCCGTTATATGGGATGACGTTATAACGTATTACGTTATATGGGATGACGTTATAACGTATTACGTTATATGGGAAGACGTTATAACGTATTACGTTATATGGGATGACGTTATAACGTATTACGTTATATGGGATGACGTTATAACGTAATAGGTTATATGGTATAACGTTATAACGTATTACGTTATATGGCATGACGTTATAACGTCATAGGTTATACGGTATGACGTTATAACGTAATACGTCATATGGTATGACGTTATAACGTATTACGTAATATGGGACGACGTTATAACGCATTACGTTATATGGGATGACGTTATAACGTATTACGTTATATGGAATACCGTTATGACGTATTAGGTTATATGGTATGACGCTATAACGTATTACGTTATATGGCATGTCGTTATAACGTAATACGTTATATGGTATGACGTTAATACGTAAATAGGTTATATGCTATGACGTTATACCGAATTACGTTATATGGGATGACGTTATAACGTAATAGGTTATATGGTATAACGTTATAACGCATTACGTAATATGGGATGACGTTATAACGTATTACGTTATGTGGGACGACGTTATAACGTAATGCGTTATATGGGATGACGTTATAACGTATTACGTTATATGGGATGACGTTATAACGTATTACGTTATATGGGATGACGTTATAACGTATTACGTTATATGGGAAGACGTTATAACGTATTACGTTATATGGGAAGACGTTATAACGTATTGCGTTATATGGTATGACGTTATAACGTATTTCGTTATATGGTATGACGTTATAACGTCATAGGTTATACGGTTTGACGCTATAACGTATTACGTTATATGGCATGACGTTATAACGTAATACGTTATATGGTATGACGTTAATACGTAAATAGGTTATATGGTATGACGTTATACCGAATTACGTTATATGGGATGACGTTATAACGTAATAGGTTATATGGTATAACGTTATAACGCATTACGTAATATGGGATGACGTTATAACGTATTACGTTATGCGGGACGACGTTATAACGTAATGCGTTATATGGGATGACGTTATAACGTATTACGTTATATGGGATGACGTTATGACGTATTACGTTATATGGGATGACGTTATAACGTATTACGTTATATGGGAAGACGTTATAACGTATTACGTTATATGGGAAGACGTTATAACGTATTGCGTTATATGGTATGACGTTATAACGTATTACGTTATATTTGATGACGTTATAACGTATTACGTTATATGGGAAGACGTTATAACGTATTGCGTTATATGGTATGACGTTATAACTTATTCCGTTATATGGGATGACGTTATAACGTATTACGTTATATGGGATGACGTTATAACGTATTACGTTATATGGGAAGACGTTATAACGTATTACGTTATATGGGATGACGTTATAACGTATTACGTTATATGGGATGACGTTATAACGTAATAGGTTATATGGTATAACGTTATAACGTATTACGTTATATGGCATGACGTTATAACGTCATAGGTTATACGGTATGACGTTATAACGTAATACGTCATATGGGATGACGTTATGACGTATTACGTTATATGGGATGACGTTATAACGTATTACGTTATATGGGAAGACGTTATAACGTATTACGTTATATGGGAAGACGTTATAACGTATTGCGTTATATGGTATAACGTTATAACGCATTACGTAATATGGGATGACGTTATAACGTATTACGTTATGTGGGACGACGTTATAACGTATTGCGTTATATGGTATGACGTTATAACGTATTACGTTATATGGGATGACATTATAACGTATTACGTAATATGGGATGACGTTATAACGTATTACGTAATATGGGATGACGTTATAACGTAAATAGGTTATATGGTATGACGTTATACCGTATTACGTTATATGGGATGACGTTATAACGCATTACGTAATATGGGATTACGTTATAACGGATTACGTTATGTGGGACGACGTTATAACTTATTCCGTTATATGGGATGACGTTATAACGTATAACGTTATATTTGATGACGTTATAACGTATTACGTTATATGGGAAGACGTTATAACGTATTGCGTTATATGGTATGACGTTATAACTTATTCCGTTATATGGGATGACGTTATAACGTATTACGTTATATGGGATGACGTTATAACGTATTACGTTATATGGGAAGACGTTATAACGTATTACGTTATATGGGATTACGCTATAACGTATTACGTTATATGGCATGACGTTATAACGTAATACGTTATATGGTATGACGCTATAACGTCATAGGTTATACGGTATGACGTTATAAAGTAATAGGTTATATGGCATGACGCTATATCGTAATACGTCATATGGTATGACGTTATAACGTAAATAGATTATATGGTATGACGTTATACCGTATTACGTTATATGGGATGACGTTACAACGTCTTACGTTATATGGGATGACGTTATAACGTATTACGTTATATGGGATGACGTTATAACGTAATAGGTTATATGGTATAACGTTATAACGTATTACGTTATATGGCATGACGTTATAACGTCATAGGTTATACGGTATGACGTTATAACGTAATACGTCATATGGTATGACGTTATAACGTATTACGTAATATGGGACGACGTTATAACGCATTACGTTATATGGGATGACGTTATAACGTAAATAGGTTATATGGTATGACGTTATACCGTATTACGTTATATGGCATGACGCTATAACGTCATAGGTTATACGGTATGACGTTATAACGTAATACGTCATATGGTATGACGTTATAACGTATTACGTAATATGGGACGACGTTATAACGTATTACGTAATATGGGATGACGTTATAACGTATTACGTAATATGGGATGACGTTATAACGTAAATAGGTTATATGGTATGACGTTACACCGTATTACGTTATATGGGATGACGTTATAACGCATTACGTAATATGGGATTACGTTATAACGGATTACGTTATGTGGGACGACGTTATAACTTATTCCGTTATATGGGATGACGTTATAACGTATTACGTTAAAATTGTTGACGTTATAACGTATTACGTTATATGGGAAGACGTTATAACGTATTGCGTTATATGGTATGACGTTATAACTTATTCCGTTATATGGGATGACGTTATAACGTATTACGTTATATGGGAAGACGTTATAACGTATTACGTTATATGGGATTACGCTATAACGTATTACGTTATATGGCATGACGTTATAACGTAATACGTTATATGGTATGACGCTATAACGTCATAGGTTATACGGTATGACGTTATAAAGTAATAGGTTATATGGCATGACGCTATATCGTAATACGTCATATGGTATGACGTTATAACGTAAATAGATTATATGGTATGACGTTATACCGTATTACGTTATATGGGATGACGTTACAACGTCTTACGTTATATGGGATGACGTTATAACGTATTACGTTATATGGGATGACGTTATAACGTAATAGGTTATATGGTATAACGTTATAACGTATTACGTTATATGGCATGACGTTATAACGTCATAGGTTATACGGTATGACGTTATAACGTAATACGTCATATGGTATGACGTTATAACGTATTACGTAATATGGGACGACGTTATAACGCATTACGTTATATGGGATGACGTTATAACGTAAATAGGTTATATGGTATGACGTTATACCGTATTACGTTATATGGCATGACGCTATAACGTCATAGGTTATACGGTATGACGTTATAACGTAATACGTCATATGGTATGACGTTATAACGTATTACGTAATATGGGACGACGTTATAACGTATTACGTAATATGGGATGACGTTATAACGTATTACGTAATATGGGATGACGTTATAACGTAAGTAGGTTATATGGTATGACGTTACACCGTATTACGTTATATGGGATGACGTTATAACGCATTACGTAATATGGGATTACGTTATAACGGATTACGTTATGTGGGACGACGTTATAACTTATTCCGTTATATGGGATGACGTTATAACGTATTACGTTATATTTGATGACGTTATAACGTATTACGTTATATGGGAAGACGTTATAACGTATTGCGTTATATGGTATGACGTTATAACTTATTCCGTTATATGGGATGACGTTATAACGTATTACGTTATATGGGATGACGTTATAACGTATTACGTTATATGGGAAGACGTTATAACGTATTACGTTATATGGGATGACGTTATAACGTATTACGTTATATGGGATGACGTTATAACGTAATAGGTTATATGGTATAACGTTATAACGTATTACGTTATATGGCATGACGTTATAACGTCATAGGTTATACGGTATGACGTTATAACGTAATACGTCATATGGTATGACGTTATAACGTATTACGTAATATGGGACGACGTTATAACGCATTACGTTATATGGGATGACGTTATAACGTATTACGTTATATGGAATACCGTTATAACGTATTAGGTTATATGGTATGACGCTATAACGTATTACGTTATATGGCATGTCGTTATAACGTAATACGTTATATGGTATGACGTTAATACGTAAATAGGTTATATGCTATGACGTTATACCGAATTACGTTATATGGGATGACGTTATAACGTAATAGGTTATATGGTATAACGTTATAACGCATTACGTAATATGGGATGACGTTATAACGTATTACGTTATGTGGGACGACGTTATAACGTAATGCGTTATATGGGATGACGTTATAACGTATTACGTTATATGGGATGACGTTATAACGTATTACGTTATATGGGATGACGTTATAACGTATTACGTTATATGGGAAGACGTTATAACGTATTACGTTATATGGGAAGACGTTATAACGTATTGCGTTATATGGTATGACGTTATAACGTATTTCGTTATATGGTATGACGTTATAACGTCATAGGTTATACGGTTTGACGCTATAAGGTATTACGTTATATGGCATGACGTTATAACGTAATACGTTATATGGTATGACGTTAATACGTAAATAGGTTATATGGTATGACGTTATACCGAATTACGTTATATGGGATGACGTTATAACGTAATAGGTTATATGGTATAACGTTATAACGCATTACGTAATATGGGATGACGTTATAACGTATTACGTTATGCGGGACGACGTTATAACGTAATGCGTTATATGGGATGACGTTATAACGTATTACGTTATATGGGATGACGTTATGACGTATTACGTTATATGGGATGACGTTATAACGTATTACGTTATATGGGAAGACGTTATAACGTATTACGTTATATGGGAAGACGTTATAACGTATTGCGTTATATGGTATGACGTTATAACGTATTTCGTTATATGGTATGACGTTATAACGTCATAGGTTATACGGTTTGACGTTATAACGTATTACGTTATATGGGATGACGTTATAACGTATTACGTTATATGGCATGACGTTATAACGTCATAGGTTATACGGTATGACGTTATAACGTAATACGTCATATGGTATGACGTTATAACGTATTACGTAATATGGGACGACGTTATAACGCATTACGTAATATGGGACGACGTTATAACGCATTACGTTATATGGGATGACGTTATAACGTATTACGTTATATGGAATAGCGTTATAACGTATTAGGTTATATGGTATGACGCTATAACGTATTACGTTATATGGCATGACGTTATAACGTAATACGTTATATGGTATAACGTTAATACGTAAATAGGTTATATGGTATGACGTTACACCGAATTACGTTATATGGGATGACGTTATAACGTAATAGGTTATATGGTATGACGTTATAACGTCATAGGTTATACGGTATGACGTTATAACGTAATAGGTTATATGGCATGACGCTATAACGTAATACGTTATATGGTATTACGTTATAACGTAATACGTTATGTGGTATGACGTTATAACGTTAATAGGTTATATGGTATGACGTTATACCGATTTACGTTATATGGGATGACGTTATAACGCATTACGTAATATGGGATGACGTTATAACGTATTACGTTATGTGGGACGACGTTTTAACGCATTGCGTTATATGGGATGACGTTATAACGTCTTACGTTATATGGGATGACGTTATAACGTATTACGTTATATGGGATGACGTTATAACGTAATAGGTTATATGGAATACCGTTATAACGTATTAGGTTATATGGGATGACGCTATAACGTATTACGTTATATGGCATGACGTTATAACGTAACACGTTATGTGGTATGACGTTATAACGTATTGCGTTATATGGTATGACGTTATAACGTATTACGTTATATGGGATGACATTATAACGTATTACGTAATATGGGATGACGTTATAACGTATTACGTAATATGGGATGACGTTATAACGTAAATAGGTTATATGGTATGACGTTATACCGTATTACGTTATATGGGATGACGTTATAACGCATTACGTAATATGGGATTACGTTATAACGGATTACGTTATGTGGGACGACGTTATAACTTATTCCGTTATATGGGATGACGTTATAACGTATAACGTTATATTTGATGACGTTATAACGTATTACGTTATATGGGAAGACGTTATAACGTATTGCGTTATATGGTATGACGTTATAACTTATTCCGTTATATGGGATGACGTTATAACGTATTACGTTATATGGGATGACGTTATAACGTATTACGTTATATGGGAAGACGTTATAACGTATTACGTTATATGGGATTACGCTATAACGTATTACGTTATATGGCATGACGTTATAACGTAATACGTTATATGGTATGACGCTATAACGTCATAGGTTATACGGTATGACGTTATAAAGTAATAGGTTATATGGCATGACGCTATATCGTAATACGTCATATGGTATGACGTTATAACGTAAATAGATTATATGGTATGACGTTATACCGTATTACGTTATATGGGATGACGTTACAACGTCTTACGTTATATGGGATGACGTTATAACGTATTACGTTATATGGGATGACGTTATAACGTAATAGGTTATATGGTATAACGTTATAACGTATTACGTTATATGGCATGACGTTATAACGTCATAGGTTATACGGTATGACGTTATAACGTAATACGTCATATGGTATGACGTTATAACGTATTACGTAATATGGGACGACGTTATAACGCATTACGTTATATGGGATGACGTTATAACGTAAATAGGTTATATGGTATGACGTTATACCGTATTACGTTATATGGCATGACGCTATAACGTCATAGGTTATACGGTATGACGTTATAACGTAATACGTCATATGGTATGACGTTATAACGTATTACGTAATATGGGACGACGTTATAACGTATTACGTAATATGGGATGACGTTATAACGTATTACGTAATATGGGATGACGTTATAACGTAAATAGGTTATATGGTATGACGTTACACCGTATTACGTTATATGGGATGACGTTATAACGCATTACGTAATATGGGATTACGTTATAACGGATTACGTTATGTGGGACGACGTTATAACTTATTCCGTTATATGGGATGACGTTATAACGTATTACGTTATATTTGATGACGTTATAACGTATTACGTTATATGGGAAGACGTTATAACGTATTGCGTTATATGGTATGACGTTATAACTTATTCCGTTATATGGGATGACGTTATAACGTATTACGTTATATGGTATGACGTTATAACTTATTCCGTTATATGGGATGACGTTATAACGTAATAGGTTATATGGCATGACGCTATATCGTAATACGTCATATGGTATGACGTTATAACGTAAATAGATTATATGGTATGACGTTATACCGTATTACGTTATATGGGATGACGTTATAACGTCTTACGTTATATGGGATGACGTTATAACGTATTACGTTATATGGGATGACGTTATAACGTAATAGGTTATATGGTATAACGTTATAACGTATTACGTTATATGGCATGACGTTATAACGTCATAGGTTATACGGTATGACGTTATAACGTAATACGTCATATGGTATGACGTTATAACGTATTACGTAATATGGGACGACGTTATAACGCATTACGTTATATGGGATGACGTTATAACGTATTACGTTATATGGAATACCGTTATAACGTATTAGGTTATATGGTATGACGCTATAACGTATTACGTTATATGGCATGTCGTTATAACGTAATACGTTATATGGTATGACGTTAATACGTAAATAGGTTATATGCTATGACGTTATACCGAATTACGTTATATGGGATGACGTTATAACGTAATAGGTTATATGGTATAACGTTATAACGCATTACGTAATATGGGATGACGTTATAACGTATTACGTTATGTGGGACGACGTTATAACGTAATGCGTTATATGGGATGACGTTATAACGTATTACGTTATATGGGATGACGTTATAACGTATTACGTTATATGGGATGACGTTATAACGTATTACGTTATATGGGAAGACGTTATAACGTATTACGTTATATGGGAAGACGTTATAACGTATTGCGTTATATGGTATGACGTTATAACGTATTGCGTTATATGGTATGACGTTATAACGTATTTCGTTATATGGTATGACGTTATAACGTCATAGGTTATACGGTTTGACGCTATAACGTATTACGTTATATGGCATGACGTTATAACGTAATACGTTATATGGTATGACGTTAATACGTAAATAGGTTATATGGTATGACGTTATACCGAATTACGTTATATGGGATGACGTTATAACGTAATAGGTTATATGGTATAACGTTATAACGCATTACGTAATATGGGATGACGTTATAACGTATTACGTTATGCGGGACGACGTTATAACGTAATGCGTTATATGGGATGACGTTATAACGTATTACGTTATATGGGATGACGTTATGACGTATTACGTTATATGGGAAGACGTTATAACGTATTACGTTATATGGGAAGACGTTATAACGTATTGCGTTATATGGTATGACGTTATAACGTATTTCGTTATATGGTATGACGTTATAACGTCATAGGTTATACGGTTTGACGTTATAACGTATTACGTTATATGGGATGACGTTATAACGTATTACGTTATATGGCATGACGTTATAACGTCATAGGTTATACGGTATGACGTTATAACGTAATACGTCATATGGTATGACGTTATAACGTATTACGTAATATGGGACGACGTTATAACGCATTACGTAATATGGGACGACGTTATAACGCATTACGTTATATGGGATGACGTTATAACGTATTACGTTATATGGAATAGCGTTATAACGTATTAGGTTATATGGTATGACGCTATAACGTATTACGTTATATGGCATGACGTTATAACGTAATACGTTATATGGTATGACGTTAATACGTAAATAGGTTATATGGTATGACGTTACACCGAATTACGTTATATGGGATGACGTTATAACGTAATAGGTTATATGGTATAACGTTATAAAGTATTACGTTATATGGGATGACGTTATAACGTAAATAGGTTATATGGTATGACGTTATACCGTATTACGTTATATGGGATGACGTCATAACGCATTACGTAATATGGGATGACGTTATAACGTATTACGTTATGTGGGACGACGTTATAATGTAATGCGTTATATGGGATGACGTTATAACGTATTACGTAATATGGGATGACGTTATAACGTAATAGGTTATATGGTATAACGTTATAACGTATTATGTTATATGGGATGACGTTATAACGTATTACGTTATATGGCATGACGTTATAACGTCATAGGTTATACGGTATGACGTTATAACGTAATACGTCATATGGTATGACGTTATAACGTATTACGTAATATGGGACGACGTTATAACGCATTACGTTATATGGGATGACGTTATAACGTATTACGTTATATGGAATACCGTTATAACGTATTAGGTTATATGGTATGACGCTATAACGTATTACGTTATATGGCATGTCGTTATAACGTAATACGTTATATGGTATGACGTTAATACGTAAATAGGTTATATGGTATGACGTTATACCGAATTACGTTATATGGTATGACGTTATAACGTAATAGGTTATATGGTATAACGTTATAACGCATTACGTAATATGGGATGACGTTATAACGTATTACGTTATGTGGGACGACGTTATAACGTAATGCGTTATATGGGATGACGTTATAACGTATTACGTTATATGGAATGACGTTATAACGTATTACGTTATATGGGATGACGTTATAACGTATTACGTTATATGGGAAGACGTTATAACGTATTACGTTATATGGGAAGACGTTATAACGAATTGCGTTATATGGTATGACGTTATAACGTATTTCGTTATATGGTATGACGTTATAACGTCATAGGTTATACGGTTTGACGTTATAACGTAATACGTCATATGGTATTACGTTATAACGTATTACGTAATATGGGACGACGTTATAACGCATTACGTTATATGGGATGACGTTATAACGTATTACGTTATATGGAATAGCGTTATAACGTATTAGGTTATATGGTATGACGCTATAACGTATTACGTTATATGGCATGACGTTATAACGTAATACGTTATATGGTATGACGTTAATACGTAAATAGGTTATATGGTATGACGTTACACCGAATTACGTTATATGGGATGACGTTATAACGTAATAGGTTATATGGTATAACGTTATAAAGTATTACGTTATATGGGATGACGTTATAACGTAAATAGGTTATATGGTATGACGTTATACCGTATTACGTTATATGGGATGTCGTTATAACGCATTACGTAATATGGGATGAAGTTATAACGTATTACGTTATGTGGGACGACGTTATAATGTAATGCGTTATATGGGATAACGTTATAACGTATTACGTTATATGGGATGACTTTATAACGTATTACGTTATATGGGATGACGTTATAACGTATTACGTTATATGGGAAGACGTTATAACGTATTGCGTTATATGGTATGACGTTATAACGTATTACGTTATATGGGATGACGTTATAACGTATTACGTAATATGGGATGACGTTATAACGTAATAGGTTATATGGTATAACGTTATAACGTATTATGTTATATGGGATGACGTTATAACGTATTACGTTATATGGGAAGACGTTATAACGTAATAGGTTATATGGTATAACGTTATAACGTATTCCGTTGTATGATATGACGTTATAACGTAATAGGTTATATGGTATGACGTTATAACGTAATACGTTATATGGTATGACGTTATAACGTAAATAGGTTATATGGTATGACGTTATACCGTATTACGTTATATGGGATGACGTTATAACGCATTACGTAATATGGGATAACGTTATAACGTATTACGTTATGTGGGACGACGTTATAACGTAATGCGTTATATGGGATGACGTTATAACGTATTACGTTATATGGGATGACGTTATAACGTATTACGTTATATGGGATGACGTTATAACGTATTACATTATATGGGAAGACGTTATAACGTATTGCGTTATATGGTATGACGTTATAACGTATTACGTCATATGGGATGACGTTATAACGAATTACGTAATATGGGATGACGTTATAACGTAATAGGTTATATGGTATAACGTTATAACGTATTAGGTTGTATGGTATGACGCTATAACGTATTACGTTATATGGTATGGCGTTATAACGTATTACGTTATATGGTATGACGTTATAACGTCATAGGTTATACGGTATGACGTTATAACGTAATACGTCATATGGTATGACGTTATAACGTATTACGTAATATGGGACGACGTTATAACGCATTACGTTATATGGGAAGACGTTATAACGTATTACGTTATATGGAGTACCGTTATAACGTATTAGGTTATATGGTATGACGCTATAACGTATTACGTTATATGGCATGACGTTATAACGTAATACGTTATATGGTATGACGTTAATACGTAAATAGGTTATATGGTATGACGTTATACCTCATTACGTTTTATGTGATGACGTTATAACGTAATAGGTTATATGGTATAACGTTATAACGTATTACGTTATATGGTATGACGTTATAACGTCATAGGTTATACGGTATGACGTTATAACGTAATACGTCATATGGTATGACGTTATAACGTATTACGTAATATGGGACGACTTTATAACGCATTACGTAATATGGGATGACGTTATAACGTATTACGTTATGTGGGACGACGTTATAACGTAATGCGTTATATGGGATGACGTTATAACGTATTACGTTATATGGGATGACGTTATAACGTATTACGTTATATGGGATGACGTTATAACGTATTACGTTATATGGGAAGACGTTATAACGTATTGCGTTATATGGTATGACGTTATAACGTATTACGTTATATGGGATGACGTTATAACGTATTACGTAATATGGGATGACGTTATAACGTAATAGGTTATATGGTATAACGTTATAACGTATTACGTTATATGGGATCACGTTATAACGTATTACGTTATATGGGAAGACGTTATAACGTAATAGGTTATATGGTATAACGTTATAACGTATTACGTTGTATGGTATGACGTTATAACGTAATAGGTTATATGGTATGACGTTATAACGTAATACGTTATATGGTATGACGTTATAACCTTAAGTAGGTTATATGGTATGACGTTATACCGTATTACGTTATATGGGATGACGTTATAACGCATTACGTAATATGGGATGACGTTATATCGTAATAGGTTATATGGTATGACGGTATCACGTAATACGTTATATGGGATGACGTTATAACGTATTACGTTATATGGGATGACGTTATAACGCATTACGTAATAAGGGATGACGTTATAACGTATTACGTTATGTGGGACGACGTTATTACGTATTGCGTTATATGGGACGACGTTATAACGCATTACGTAATATGAGATGACGTTATAACGTAAATAGGTTATATGGTATGACGTTATAACGTATTGCGTTATATGGTATGACGTTATAACGTATTACGTTATATGGGATGACGTTATAACGTATTACGTTATATGGGATGACGTCATAATTATTACGTTATATGGGATGACGTTATAACGTAATAGGTTATATGGTATGACGTTATAAAGTAAATAGGTTATATGGTATGACGTTATACCGAATTACGTTATATGGTATGACGTTATAACGTAAATAGGTTATATGGTATGACGTTATACCGTATTACGTTATATGGGATGACGTTATAACGCATTACGTAATATGGGATAACGTTATAACGTATTACGTTATGTGGGACGACGTTATAACGTAATGCGTTATATGGGATGACGTTATAACGTATTACGTTATATGGGATGACGTTATAACGTATTACGTTATATGGGATGACGTTATAACGTATTACATTATATGGGAAGACGTTATAACGTATTGCGTTATATGGTATGACGTTATAACGTATTACGTCATATGGGATGACGTTATAACGAATTACGTAATATGGCATGACGTTATAACGTCATAGGTTATACGGTATGACGTTATAACGTAATACGTCATATGGTATGACGTTATAACGTATTACGTAATATGGGACGACGTTATAACGCATTACGTTATATGGGATGACGTTATAACGTAAATAGGTTATATGGTATGACGTTATACCGTATTACGTTATATGGCATGACGCTATAACGTCATAGGTTATACGGTATGACGTTATAACGTAATACGTCATATGGTATGACGTTATAACGTATTACGTAAAATGGGACGACGTTATAACGTATTACGTAATATGGGATGACGTTATAACGTATTACGTAATATGGGATGACGTTATAACGTAAATAGGTTATATGGTATGACGTTACACCGTATTACGTTATATGGGATGACGTTATAACGCATTACGTAATATGGGATTACGTTATAACGGATTACGTTATGTGGGACGACGTTATAACTTATTCCGTTATATGGGATGACGTTATAACGTATTACGTTATATTTGATGACGTTATAACGTATTACGTTATATGGGAAGACGTTATAACGTATTGCGTTATATGGTATGACGTTATAACTTATTCCGTTATATGGGATGACGTTATAACGTATTACGTTATATGGGATGACGTTATAACGTATTACGTTATATGGGAAGACGTTATAACGTATTACGTTATATGGGATGACGTTATAACGTATTACGTTATATGGGATGACGTTATAACGTAATAGGTTATATGGTATAACGTTATAACGTATTACGTTATATGGCATGACGTTATAACGTCATAGGTTATACGGTATGACGTTATAACGTAATACGTCATATGGTATGACGTTATAACGTATTACGTAATATGGGACGACGTTATAACGCATTACGTTATATGGGATGACGTTATAACGTATTACGTTATATGGAATACCGTTATAACGTATTAGGTTATATGGTATGACGCTATAACGTATTACGTTATATGGCATGTCGTTATAACGTAATACGTTATATGGTATGACGTTAATACGTAAATAGGTTATATGCTATGACGTTATACCGAATTACGTTATATGGGATGACGTTATAACGTAATAGGTTATATGGTATAACGTTATAACGCATTATGTAATATGGGATGACGTTATAACGTATTACGTTATGTGGGACGACGTTATAACGTAATGCGTTATATGGGATGACGTTATAACGTATTACGTTATATGGGATGACGTTATAACGTATTACGTTATATGGGATGACGTTATAACGTATTACGTTATATGGGAAGACGTTATAACGTATTACGTTATATGGGAAGACGTTATAACGTATTGCGTTATATGGTATGACGTTATAACGTATTTCGTTATATGGTATGACGTTATAACGTCATAGGTTATACGGTTTGACGCTATAACGTATTACGTTATATGGCATGACGTTATAACGTAATACGTTATATGGTATGACGTTAATACGTAAATAGGTTATATGGTATGACGTTATACCGAATTACGTTATATGGGATGACGTTATAACGTAATAGGTTATATGGTATAACGTTATAACGCATTACGTAATATGGGATGACGTTATAACGTATTACGTTATGCGGGACGACGTTATAACGTAATGCGTTATATGGGATGACGTTATAACGTATTACGTTATATGGGATGACGTTATGACGTATTACGTTATATGGGATGACGTTATAACGTATTACGTTATATGGGAAGACGTTATAACGTATTACGTTATATGGGAAGACGTTATAACGTATTGCGTTATATGGTATGACGTTATAACGTATTTCGTTATATGGTATGACGTTATAACGTCATAGGTTATACGGTTTGACGTTATAACGTATTACGTTATATGGGATGACGTTATAACGTATTACGTTATATGGCATGACGTTATAACGTCATAGGTTATACGGTATGACGTTATAACGTAATACGTCATATGGTATGACGTTATAACGTATTACGTAATATGGGACGACGTTATAACGCATTACGTAATATGGGACGACGTTATAACGCATTACGTTATATGGGATGACGTTATAACGTATTACGTTATATGGAATAGCGTTATAACGTATTAGGTTATATGGTATGACGCTATAACGTATTACGTTATATGGCATGACGTTATAACGTAATACGTTATATGGTATAACGTTAATACGTAAATAGGTTATATGGTATGACGTTACACCGAATTACGTTATATGGGATGACGTTATAACGTAATAGGTTATATGGTATGACGTTATAACGTCATAGGTTATACGGTATGACGTTATAACGTAATAGGTTATATGGCATGACGCTATAACGTAATACGTTATATGGTATTACGTTATAACGTAATACGTTATGTGGTATGACGTTATAACGTTAATAGGTTATATGGTATGACGTTATACCGAATTACGTTATATGGGATGACGTTATAACGCATTACGTAATATGGGATGACGTTATAACGTATTACGTTATGTGGGACGACGTTTTAACGCATTGCGTTATATGGGATGACGTTATAACGTCTTACGTTATATGGGATGACGTTATAACGTATTACGTTATATGGGATGACGTTATAACGTAATAGGTTATATGGAATACCGTTATAACGTATTAGGTTATATGGGATGACGCTATAACGTATTACGTTATATGGCATGACGTTATAACGTAACACGTTATGTGGTATGACGTTATAACGTATTGCGTTATATGGTATGACGTTATAACGTATTACGTTATATGGGATGACATTATAACGTATTACGTAATATGGGATGACGTTATAACGTATTACGTAATATGGGATGACGTTATAACGTAAATAGGTTATATGGTATGACGTTATACCGTATTACGTTATATGGGATGACGTTATAACGCATTACGTAATATGGGATTACGTTATAACGGATTACGTTATGTGGGACGACGTTATAACTTATTCCGTTATATGGGATGACGTTATAACGTATAACGTTATATTTGATGACGTTATAACGTATTACGTTATATGGGAAGACGTTATAACGTATTGCGTTATATGGTATGACGTTATAACTTATTCCGTTATATGGGATGACGTTATAACGTATTACGTTATATGGGATGACGTTATAACGTATTACGTTATATGGGAAGACGTTATAACGTATTACGTTATATGGGATTACGCTATAACGTATTACGTTATATGGCATGACGTTATAACGTAATACGTTATATGGTATGACGCTATAACGTCATAGGTTATACGGTATGACGTTATAAAGTAATAGGTTATATGGCATGACGCTATATCGTAATACGTCATATGGTATGACGTTATAACGTAAATAGATTATATGGTATGACGTTATACCGTATTACGTTATATGGGATGACGTTACAACGTCTTACGTTATATGGGATGACGTTATAACGTATTACGTTATATGGGATGACGTTATAACGTAATGGGTTATATGGTATGACGTTATAACGTATTACGTTATATGGCATGACGTTATAACGTCATAGGTTATACGGTATGACGTTATAACGTAATACGTCATATGGTATGACGTTATAACGTATTACGTAATATGGGACGACGTTATAACGCATTACGTTATATGGGATGACGTTATAACGTAAATAGGTTATATGGTATGACGTTATACCGTATTACGTTATATGGCATGACGCTATAACGTCATAGGTTATACGGTATGACGTTATAACGTAATACGTCATATGGTATGACGTTATAACGTATTACGTAATATGGGGCGACGTTATAACGTATTACGTAATATGGGATGACGTTATAACGTATTACGTAATATGGGATGACGTTATAACGTAAATAGGTTATATGGTATGACGTTACACCGTATTACGTTATATGGGATGACGTTATAACGCATTACGTAATATGGGATTACGTTATAACGGATTACGTTATGTGGGACGACGTTATAACTTATTCCGTTATATGGGATGACGTTATAACGTATTACGTTATATTTGATGACGTTATAACGTATTACGTTATATGGGAAGACGTTATAACGTATTGCGTTATATGGTATGACGTTATAACTTATTCCGTTATATGGGATGACGTTATAACGTATTACGTTATATGGGATGACGTTATAACGTATTACGTTATATGGGAAGACGTTATAACGTATTACGTTATATGGGATGACGCTATAACGTATTACGATATATGGCATGACGTTATAACGTAATACGTTATATGGTATGACGTTATAACGTCATAGGTTATACGGTATGACGTTATAACGTAATAGGTTATATGGCATGACGCTATATCGTAATACGTCATATGGTATGACGTTATAACGTAAATAGATTATATGGTATGACGTTATACCGTATTACGTTATATGGGATGACGTTATAACGTCTTACGTTATATGGGATGACGTTATAACGTATTACGTTATATGGGATGACGTTATAACGTAATAGGTTATATGGTATAACGTTATAACGTATTACGTTATATGGCATGACGTTATAACGTCATAGGTTATACGGTATGACGTTATAACGTAATACGTCATATGGTATGACGTTATAACGTATTACGTAATATGGGACGACGTTATAACGCATTACGTTATATGGGATGACGTTATAACGTATTACGTTATATGGAATACCGTTATAACGTATTAGGTTATATGGTATGACGCTATAACGTATTACGTTATATGGCATGTCGTTATAACGTAATACGTTATATGGTATGACGTTAATACGTAAATAGGTTATATGCTATGACGTTATACCGAATTACGTTATATGGGATGACGTTATAACGTAATAGGTTATATGGTATAACGTTATAACGCATTACGTAATATGGGATGACGTTATAACGTATTACGTTATGTGGGACGACGTTATAACGTAATGCGTTATATGGGATGACGTTATAACGTATTACGTTATATGGGATGACGTTATAACGTATTACGTTATATGGGATGACGTTATAACGTATTACGTTATATGGGAAGACGTTATAACGTATTACGTTATATGGGAAGACGTTATAACGTATTGCGTTATATGGTATGACGTTATAACGTATTTCGTTATATGGTATGACGTTATAACGTCATAGGTTATACGGTTTGACGCTATAACGTATTACGTTATATGGCATGACGTTATAACGTAATACGTTATATGGTATGACGTTAATACGTAAATAGGTTATATGGTATGACGTTATACCGAATTACGTTATATGGGATGACGTTATAACGTAATAGGTTATATGGTATAACGTTATAACGCATTACGTAATATGGGATGACGTTATAACGTATTACGTTATGCGGGACGACGTTATAACGTAATGCGTTATATGGGATGACGTTATAACGTATTACGTTATATGGGATGACGTTATGACGTATTACGTTATATGGGATGACGTTATAACGTATTACGTTATATGGGAAGACGTTATAACGTATTACGTTATATGGGAAGACGTTATAACGTATTGCGTTATATGGTATGACGTTATAACGTATTTCGTTATATGGTATGACGTTATAACGTCATAGGTTATACGGTTTGACGTTATAACGTATTACGTTATATGGGATGACGTTATAACGTATTACGTTATATGGCATGACGTTATAACGTCATAGGTTATACGGTATGACGTTATAACGTAATACGTCATATGGTATGACGTTATAACGTATTACGTAATATGGGACGACGTTATAACGCATTACGTAATATGGGACGACGTTATAACGCATTACGTTATATGGGATGACGTTATAACGTATTACGTTATATGGAATAGCGTTATAACGTATTAGGTTATATGGTATGACGCTATAACGTATTACGTTATATGGCATGACGTTATAACGTAATACGTTATATGGTATGACGTTAATACGTAAATAGGTTATATGGTATGACGTTACACCGAATTACGTTATATGGGATGACGTTATAACGTAATAGGTTATATGGTATAACGTTATAAAGTATTACGTTATATGGGATGACGTTATAACGTAAATAGGTTATATGGTATGACGTTATACCGTATTACGTTATATGGGATGACGTCATAACGCATTACGTAATATGGGATGACGTTATAACGTATTACGTTATGTGGGACGACGTTATAATGTAATGCGTTATATGGGATGACTTTATAACGTATTACGTTATATGGGATGACGTTATAACGTATTACGTTATATGGGATGACGTTATAACGTATTACGTTATATGGGAAGACGTTATAACGTATTGCGTTATATGGTATGACGTTATAACGTATTACGTTATATGGGATGACGTTATAACGTATTACGTAATATGGGATGACGTTATAACGTAATAGGTTATATGGTATAACGTTATAACGTATTATGTTATATGGGATGACGTTATAATGTATTACGTTATATGGCATGACGTTATAACGTCATAGGTTATACGGTATGACGTTATAACGTAATACGTCATATGGTATGACGTTATAACGTATTACGTAATATGGGACGACGTTATAACGCATTACGTTATATGGGATGACGTTATAACGTATTACGTTATATGGAATACCGTTATAACGTATTAGGTTATATGGTATGACGCTATAACGTATTACGTTATATGGCATGTCGTTATAACGTAATACGTTATATGGTATGACGTTAATACGTAAATAGGTTATATGGTATGACGTTATACCGAATTACGTTATATGGTATGACGTTATAACGTAATAGGTTATATGGTATAACGTTATAACGCATTACGTAATATGGGATGACGTTATAACGTATTACGTTATGTGGGACGACGTTATAACGTAATGCGTTATATGGGATGACGTTATAACGTATTACGTTATATGGAATGACGTTATAACGTATTACGTTATATGGGATGACGTTATAACGTATTACGTTATATGGGAAGACGTTATAACGTATTACGTTATATGGGAAGACGTTATAACGAATTGCGTTATATGGTATGACGTTATAACGTATTTCGTTATATGGTATGACGTTATAACGTCATAGGTTATACGGTTTGACGTTATAACGTAATACGTCATATGGTATTACGTTATAACGTATTACGTAATATGGCATGTCGTTATAACGTAATACGTTATATGGTATGACGTTAATACGTAAATAGGTTATATGGTATGACGTTATACCGAATTACGTTATATGGTATGACGTTATAACGTAATAGGTTATATGGTATAACGTTATAACGCATTACGTAATATGGGATGACGTTATAACGTATTACGTTATGTGGGACGACGTTATAACGTAATGCGTTATATGGGATGACGTTATAACGTATTACGTTATATGGAATGACGTTATAACGTATTACGTTATATGGGATGACGTTATAACGTATTACGTTATATGGGAAGACGTTATAACGTATTACGTTATATGGGAAGACGTTATAACGAATTGCGTTATATGGTATGACGTTATAACGTATTTCGTTATATGGTATGACGTTATAACGTCATAGGTTATACGGTTTGACGTTATAACGTAATACGTCATATGGTATTACGTTATAACGTATTACGTAATATGGGACGACGTTATAACGCATTACGTTATATGGGATGACGTTATAACGTATTACGTTATATGGAATAGCGTTATAACGTATTAGGTTATATGGTATGACGCTATAACGTATTACGTTATATGGCATGACGTTATAACGTAATACGTTATATGGTATGACGTTAATACGTAAATAGGTTATATGGTATGACGTTACACCGAATTACGTTATATGGGATGACGTTATAACGTAATAGGTTATATGGTATAACGTTATAAAGTATTACGTTATATGGGATGACGTTATAACGTAAATAGGTTATATGGTATGACGTTATACCGTATTACGTTATATGGGATGTCGTTATAACGCATTACGTAATATGGGATGACGTTATAACGTATTACGTTATGTGGGACGACGTTATAATGTAATGCGTTATATGGGATAACGTTATAACGTATTACGTTATATGGGATGACTTTATAACGTATTACGTTATATGGGATGACGTTATAACGTATTACGTAATATGGGACGACGTTATAACGCATTACGTTATATGGGATGACGTTATAACGTATTACGTTATATGGAATACCGTTATAACGTATTAGGTTATATGGTATGACGCTATAACGTATTACGTTATATGGCATGTCGTTATAACGTAATACGTTATATGGTATGACGTTAATACGTAAATAGGTTATATGGTATGACGTTATAAAGTATTACGTTATATGGGATGACGTTATAACGTAAATAGGTTATATGGTATGACGTTATACCGTATTACGTTATATGGGATGACGTCATAACGCATTACGTAATATGGGATGACGTTATAACGTATTACGTTATGTGGGACGACGTTATAATGTAATGCGTTATATGGGATGACGTTATAACGTATTACGTTATATGGGAAGACGTTATAACGTATTACGTTATATGGGAAGACGTTATAACGTATTGCGTTATATGGTATGACGTTATAACGTATTTCGTTATATGGTATGACGTTATAACGTCATAGGTTATACGGTTTGACGTTATAACGTATTACGTTATATGGGATGACGTTATAACGTATTACGTTATATGGCATGACGTTATAACGTCATAGGTTATACGGTATGACGTTATAACGTAATACGTCATATGGTATGACGTTATAACGTATTACGTAATATGGGACGACGTTATAACGTATTGCGTTATATGGTATGACGTTATAACGTATTTCGTTATATGGTATGACGTTAATACGTAAATAGGTTATATGGTATGACGTTACACCGAATTACGTTATATGGGATGACGTTATAACGTAATAGGTTATATGGTATAACGTTATAAAGTATTACGTTATATGGGATGACGTTATAACGTAAATAGGTTATATGGTATGACGTTATACCGTATTACGTTATATGGGATGACGTCATAACGCATTACGTAATATGGGATGACGTTATAACGTATTACGTTATGTGGGACGACGTTATAATGTAATGCGTTATATGGGATGACTTTATAACGTATTACGTTATATGGGATGACGTTATAACGTATTACGTTATATGGGATGACGTTATAACGTATTACGTTATATGGGAAGACGTTATAACGTATTGCGTTATATGGTATGACGTTATAACGTATTACGTTATATGGGATGACGTTATAACGTATTACGTAATATGGGATGACGTTATAACGTAATAGGTTATATGGTATAACGTTATAACGTATTATGTTATATGGGATGACGTTATAACGTATTACGTTATATGGCATGACGTTATAACGTCATAGGTTATACGGTATGACGTTATAACGTAATACGTCATATGGTATGACGTTATAACGTATTACGTAATATGGGACGACGTTATAACGCATTACGTTATATGGGATGACGTTATAACGTATTACGTTATATGGAATAACGTTATAACGTATTAGGTTATATGGTATGACGCTATAACGTATTACGTTATATGGCATGTCGTTATAACGTAATACGTTATATGGTATGACGTTAATACGTAAATAGGTTATATGGTATGACGTTATACCGAATTACGTTATATGGTATGACGTTATAACGTAATAGGTTATATGGTATAACGTTATAACGCATTACGTAATATGGGATGACGTTATAACGTATTACGTTATGTGGGACGACGTTATAACGTAATGCGTTATATGGGATGACGTTATAACGTATTACGTTATATGGAATGACGTTATAACGTATTACGTTATATGGGATGACGTTATAACGTATTACGTTATATGGCATGTCGTTATAACGTAATACGTTATATGGTATGACGTTAATACGTAAATAGGTTATATGGTATGACGTTATACCGAATTACGTTATATGGTATGACGTTATAACGTAATAGGTTATATGGTATAACGTTATAACGCATTACGTAATATGGGATGACGTTATAACGTATTACGTTATGTGGGACGACGTTATAACGTAATGCGTTATATGGGATGACGTTATAACGTATTACGTTATATGGAATGACGTTATAACGTATTACGTTATATGGTATGACGCTATAACGTATTACGTTATATGGCATGACGTTATAACGTAATACGTTATATGGTATGACGTTAATACGTAAATAGGTTATATGGTATGACGTTACACCGAATTACGTTATATGGGATGACGTTATAACGTAATAGGTTATATGGTATAACGTTATAAAGTATTACGTTATATGGGATGACGTTATAACGTAAATAGGTTATATGGTATGACGTTATACCGTATTACGTTATATGGGATGTCGTTATAACGCATTACGTAATATGGGATGACGTTATAACGTATTACGTTATGTGGGACGACGTTATAATGTAATGCGTTATATGGGATAACGTTATAACGTATTACGTTATATGGGATGACTTTATAACGTATTACGTTATATGGGATGACGTTATAACGTATTACGTTATATGGGAAGACGTTATAACGTATTGCGTTATATGGTATGACGTTATAACGTATTACGTTATATGGGATGACGTTATAACGTATTACGTAATATGGGATGACGTTATAACGTAATAGGTTATATGGTATAACGTTATAACGTATTATGTTATATGGGATGACGTTATAACGTATTACGTAATATGGGATGACGTTATAACGTAATAGGTTATATGGTATAACGTTATAACGTATTATGTTATATGGGATGACGTTATAACGTATTACGTTATATGGGAAGACGTTATAACGTAATAGGTTATATGGTATAACGTTATAACGTATTCCGTTGTATGATATGACGTTATAACGTAATAGGTTATATGGTATGACGTTATAACGTAATACGTTATATGGTATGACGTTATAACGTAAATAGGTTATATGGTATGACGTTATACCGTATTACGTTATATGGGATGACGTTATAACGCATTACGTAATATGGGATAACGTTATAACGTATTACGTTATGTGGGACGACGTTATAACGTAATGCGTTATATGGGATGACGTTATAACGTATTACGTTATATGGGATGACGTTATAACGTATTACGTTATATGGGATGACGTTATAACGTATTACATTATATGGGAAGACGTTATAACGTATTGCGTTATATGGTATGACGTTATAACGTATTACGTCATATGGGATGACGTTATAACGAATTACGTAATATGGGATGACGTTATAACGTAATAGGTTATATGGTATAACGTTATAACGTATTAGGTTGTATGGTATGACGCTATAACGTATTACGTTATATGGTATGGCGTTATAACGTATTACGTTATATGGTATGACGTTATAACGTCATAGGTTATACGGTATGACGTTATAACGTAATACGTCATATGGGATGACGTTATAACGAATTACGTAATATGGGATGACGTTATAACGTAATAGGTTATATGGTATAACGTTATAACGTATTAGGTTGTATGGTATGACGCTATAACGTATTACGTTATATGGTATGGCGTTATAACGTATTACGTTATATGGTATGACGTTATAACGTCATAGGTTATACGGTATGACGTTATAACGTAATACGTCATATGGTATGACGTTATAACGTATTACGTAATATGGGACGACGTTATAACGCATTACGTTATATGGGAAGACGTTATAACGTATTACGTTATATGGAGTACCGTTATAACGTATTAGGTTATATGGTATGACGCTATAACGTATTACGTTATATGGCATGACGTTATAACGTAATACGTTATATGGTATGACGTTAATACGTAAATAGGTTATATGGTATGACGTTATACCTCATTACGTTTTATGTGATGACGTTATAACGTAATAGGTTATATGGTATAACGTTATAACGTATTACGTTATATGGTATGACGTTATAACGTCATAGGTTATACGGTATGACGTTATAACGTAATACGTCATATGGTATGACGTTATAACGTATTACGTAATATGGGACGACTTTATAACGCATTACGTAATATGGGATGACGTTATAACGTATTACGTTATGTGGGACGACGTTATAACGTAATGCGTTATATGGGATGACGTTATAACGTATTACGTTATATGGGATGACGTTATAACGTATTACGTTATATGGGATGACGTTATAACGTATTACGTTATATGGGAAGACGTTATAACGTATTGCGTTATATGGTATGACGTTATAACGTATTACGTTATATGGGATGACGTTATAACGTATTACGTAATATGGGATGACGTTATAACGTAATAGGTTATATGGTATAACGTTATAACGTATTACGTTATATGGGATCACGTTATAACGTATTACGTTATATGGGAAGACGTTATAACGTAATAGGTTATATGGTATAACGTTATAACGTATTACGTTGTATGGTATGACGTTATAACGTAATAGGTTATATGGTATGACGTTATAACGTAATACGTTATATGGTATGACGTTATAACCTTAAGTAGGTTATATGGTATGACGTTATACCGTATTACGTTATATGGGATGACGTTATAACGCATTACGTAATATGGGATGACGTTATATCGTAATAGGTTATATGGTATGACGGTATCACGTAATACGTTATATGGGATGACGTTATAACGTATTACGTTATATGGGATGACGTTATAACGCATTACGTAATAAGGGATGACGTTATAACGTATTACGTTATGTGGGACGACGTTATTACGTATTGCGTTATATGGGACGACGTTATAACGCATTACGTAATATGAGATGACGTTATAACGTAAATAGGTTATATGGTATGACGTTATAACGTAATAGGTTATATGGTATAACGTTATAACGTATTATGTTATATGGGATGACGTTATAACGTATTACGTTATATGGCATGACGTTATAACGTCATAGGTTATACGGTATGACGTTATAACGTAATACGTCATATGGTATGACGTTATAACGTATTACGTAATATGGGACGACGTTATAACGCATTACGTTATATGGGATGACGTTATAACGTATTACGTTATATGGAATACCGTTATAACGTATTAGGTTATATGGTATGACGCTATAACGTATTACGTTATATGGCATGTCGTTATAACGTAATACGTTATATGGTATGACGTTAATACGTAAATAGGTTATATGGTATGACGTTATACCGAATTACGTTATATGGTATGACGTTATAACGTAATAGGTTATATGGTATAACGTTATAACGCATTACGTAATATGGGATGACGTTATAACGTATTACGTTATGTGGGACGACGTTATAACGTAATGCGTTATATGGGATGACGTTATAACGTATTACGTTATATGGAATGACGTTATAACGTATTACGTTATATGGGATGACGTTATAACGTATTACGTTATATGGGAAGACGTTATAACGTATTACGTTATATGGGAAGACGTTATAACGAATTGCGTTATATGGTATGACGTTATAACGTATTTCGTTATATGGTATGACGTTATAACGTCATAGGTTATACGGTTTGACGTTATAACGTAATACGTCATATGGTATTACGTTATAACGTATTACGTAATATGGCATGTCGTTATAACGTAATACGTTATATGGTATGACGTTAATACGTAAATAGGTTATATGGTATGACGTTATACCGAATTACGTTATATGGTATGACGTTATAACGTAATAGGTTATATGGTATAACGTTATAACGCATTACGTAATATGGGATGACGTTATAACGTATTACGTTATGTGGGACGACGTTATAACGTAATGCGTTATATGGGATGACGTTATAACGTATTACGTTATATGGAATGACGTTATAACGTATTACGTTATATGGGATGACGTTATAACGTATTACGTTATATGGGAAGACGTTATAACGTATTACGTTATATGGGAAGACGTTATAACGAATTGCGTTATATGGTATGACGTTATAACGTATTTCGTTATATGGTATGACGTTATAACGTCATAGGTTATACGGTTTGACGTTATAACGTAATACGTCATATGGTATTACGTTATAACGTATTACGTAATATGGGACGACGTTATAACGCATTACGTTATATGGGATGACGTTATAACGTATTACGTTATATGGAATAGCGTTATAACGTATTAGGTTATATGGTATGACGCTATAACGTATTACGTTATATGGCATGACGTTATAACGTAATACGTTATATGGTATGACGTTAATACGTAAATAGGTTATATGGTATGACGTTACACCGAATTACGTTATATGGGATGACGTTATAACGTAATAGGTTATATGGTATAACGTTATAAAGTATTACGTTATATGGGATGACGTTATAACGTAAATAGGTTATATGGTATGACGTTATACCGTATTACGTTATATGGGATGTCGTTATAACGCATTACGTAATATGGGATGACGTTATAACGTATTACGTTATGTGGGACGACGTTATAATGTAATGCGTTATATGGGATAACGTTATAACGTATTACGTTATATGGGATGACTTTATAACGTATTACGTTATATGGGATGACGTTATAACGTATTACGTAATATGGGACGACGTTATAACGCATTACGTTATATGGGATGACGTTATAACGTATTACGTTATATGGAATACCGTTATAACGTATTAGGTTATATGGTATGACGCTATAACGTATTACGTTATATGGCATGTCGTTATAACGTAATACGTTATATGGTATGACGTTAATACGTAAATAGGTTATATGGTATGACGTTATACCGAATTACGTTATATGGTATGACGTTATAACGTAATAGGTTATATGGTATAACGTTATAACGCATTACGTAATATGGGATGACGTTATAACGTATTACGTTATATGGGAAGACGTTATAACGTATTACGTTATATGGGAAGACGTTATAACGTATTGCGTTATATGGTATGACGTTATAACGTATTTCGTTATATGGTATGACGTTATAACGTCATAGGTTATACGGTTTGACGTTATAACGTATTACGTTATATGGGATGACGTTATAACGTATTACGTTATATGGCATGACGTTATAACGTCATAGGTTATACGGTATGACGTTATAACGTAATACGTCATATGGTATGACGTTATAACGTATTACGCAATATGGGACGACGTTATAACGTATTGCGTTATATGGTATGACGTTATAACGTATTTCGTTATATGGTATGACGTTAATACGTAAATAGGTTATATGGTATGACGTTACACCGAATTACGTTATATGGGATGACGTTATAACGTAATAGGTTATATGGTATAACGTTATAAAGTATTACGTTATATGGGATGACGTTATAACGTAAATAGGTTATATGGTATGACGTTATACCGTATTACGTTATATGGGATGACGTCATAACGCATTACGTAATATGGGATGACGTTATAACGTATTACGTTATGTGGGACGACGTTATAATGTAATGCGTTATATGGGATGACTTTATAACGTATTACGTTATATGGGATGACGTTATAACGTATTACGTTATATGGGATGACGTTATAACGTATTACGTTATATGGGAAGACGTTATAACGTATTGCGTTATATGGTATGACGTTATAACGTATTACGTTATATGGGATGACGTTATAACGTATTACGTAATATGGGATGACGTTATAACGTAATAGGTTATATGGTATAACGTTATAACGTATTATGTTATATGGGATGACGTTATAACGTATTACGTTATATGGCATGACGTTATAACGTCATAGGTTATACGGTATGACGTTATAACGTAATACGTCATATGGTATGACGTTATAACGTATTACGTAATATGGGACGACGTTATAACGCATTACGTTATATGGGATGACGTTATAACGTATTACGTTATATGGAATAACGTTATAACGTATTAGGTTATATGGTATGACGCTATAACGTATTACGTTATATGGCATGTCGTTATAACGTAATACGTTATATGGTATGACGTTAATACGTAAATAGGTTATATGGTATGACGTTATACCGAATTACGTTATATGGTATGACGTTATAACGTAATAGGTTATATGGTATAACGTTATAACGCATTACGTAATATGGGATGACGTTATAACGTATTACGTTATGTGGGACGACGTTATAACGTAATGCGTTATATGGGATGACGTTATAACGTATTACGTTATATGGAATGACGTTATAACGTATTACGTTATATGGGATGACGTTATAACGTATTACGTTATATGGCATGTCGTTATAACGTAATACGTTATATGGTATGACGTTAATACGTAAATAGGTTATATGGTATGACGTTATACCGAATTACGTTATATGGTATGACGTTATAACGTAATAGGTTATATGGTATAACGTTATAACGCATTACGTAATATGGGATGACGTTATAACGTATTACGTTATGTGGGACGACGTTATAACGTAATGCGTTATATGGGATGACGTTATAACGTATTACGTTATATGGAATGACGTTATAACGTATTACGTTATATGGTATGACGCTATAACGTATTACGTTATATGGCATGACGTTATAACGTAATACGTTATATGGTATGACGTTAATACGTAAATAGGTTATATGGTATGACGTTACACCGAATTACGTTATATGGGATGACGTTATAACGTAATAGGTTATATGGTATAACGTTATAAAGTATTACGTTATATGGGATGACGTTATAACGTAAATAGGTTATATGGTATGACGTTATACCGTATTACGTTATATGGGATGTCGTTATAACGCATTACGTAATATGGGATGACGTTATAACGTATTACGTTATGTGGGACGACGTTATAATGTAATGCGTTATATGGGATAACGTTATAACGTATTACGTTATATGGGATGACTTTATAACGTATTACGTTATATGGGATGACGTTATAACGTATTACGTTATATGGGAAGACGTTATAACGTATTGCGTTATATGGTATGACGTTATAACGTATTACGTTATATGGGATGACGTTATAACGTATTACGTAATATGGGATGACGTTATAACGTAATAGGTTATATGGTATAACGTTATAACGTATTATGTTATATGGGATGACGTTATAACGTATTACGTAATATGGGATGACGTTATAACGTAATAGGTTATATGGTATAACGTTATAACGTATTATGTTATATGGGATGACGTTATAACGTATTACGTTATATGGGAAGACGTTATAACGTAATAGGTTATATGGTATAACGTTATAACGTATTCCGTTGTATGATATGACGTTATAACGTAATAGGTTATATGGTATGACGTTATAACGTAATACGTTATATGGTATGACGTTATAACGTAAATAGGTTATATGGTATGACGTTATACCGTATTACGTTATATGGGATGACGTTATAACGCATTACGTAATATGGGATAACGTTATAACGTATTACGTTATGTGGGACGACGTTATAACGTAATGCGTTATATGGGATGACGTTATAACGTATTACGTTATATGGGATGACGTTATAACGTATTACGTTATATGGGATGACGTTATAACGTATTACATTATATGGGAAGACGTTATAACGTATTGCGTTATATGGTATGACGTTATAACGTATTACGTCATATGGGATGACGTTATAACGAATTACGTAATATGGGATGACGTTATAACGTAATAGGTTATATGGTATAACGTTATAACGTATTAGGTTGTATGGTATGACGCTATAACGTATTACGTTATATGGTATGGCGTTATAACGTATTACGTTATATGGTATGACGTTATAACGTCATAGGTTATACGGTATGACGTTATAACGTAATACGTCATATGGGATGACGTTATAACGAATTACGTAATATGGGATGACGTTATAACGTAATAGGTTATATGGTATAACGTTATAACGTATTAGGTTGTATGGTATGACGCTATAACGTATTACGTTATATGGTATGGCGTTATAACGTATTACGTTATATGGTATGACGTTATAACGTCATAGGTTATACGGTATGACGTTATAACGTAATACGTCATATGGTATGACGTTATAACGTATTACGTAATATGGGACGACGTTATAACGCATTACGTTATATGGGAAGACGTTATAACGTATTACGTTATATGGAGTACCGTTATAACGTATTAGGTTATATGGTATGACGCTATAACGTATTACGTTATATGGCATGACGTTATAACGTAATACGTTATATGGTATGACGTTAATACGTAAATAGGTTATATGGTATGACGTTATACCTCATTACGTTTTATGTGATGACGTTATAACGTAATAGGTTATATGGTATAACGTTATAACGTATTACGTTATATGGGATGACGTTATAACGTATTACGTTATATGGGATGACGTTATAACGTATTACGTTATATGGGAAGACGTTATAACGTATTGCGTTATATGGTATGACGTTATAACGTATTACGTTATATGGGATGACGTTATAACGTATTACGTAATATGGGATGACGTTATAACGTAATAGGTTATATGGTATAACGTTATAACGTATTACGTTATATGGGATCACGTTATAACGTATTACGTTATATGGGAAGACGTTATAACGTAATAGGTTATATGGTATAACGTTATAACGTATTACGTTGTATGGTATGACGTTATAACGTAATAGGTTATATGGTATGACGTTATAACGTAATACGTTATATGGTATGACGTTATAACCTTAAGTAGGTTATATGGTATGACGTTATACCGTATTACGTTATATGGGATGACGTTATAACGCATTACGTAATATGGGATGACGTTATATCGTAATAGGTTATATGGTATGACGGTATCACGTAATACGTTATATGGGATGACGTTATAACGTATTACGTTATATGGGATGACGTTATAACGCATTACGTAATAAGGGATGACGTTATAACGTATTACGTTATGTGGGACGACGTTATTACGTATTGCGTTATATGGGACGACGTTATAACGCATTACGTAATATGAGATGACGTTATAACGTAAATAGGTTATATGGTATGACGTTATAACGTATTGCGTTATATGGTATGACGTTATAACGTATTACGTTATATGGGATGACGTTATAACGTATTACGTTATATGGGATGACGTTATAATTATTACGTTATATGGGATGACGTTATAACGTAATAGGTTATATGGTATGACGTTATAAAGTAAATAGGTTATATGGTATGACGTTAAACCGAATTACGTTATATGGTATGACGTTATAACATAAATAGGTTATATGGTATGACGTTATACCTAATTACGTTTTATGTGATGACGTTATAACGTAATAGGTTATATGGTATAACGTTATAACGTATTACGTTATATGGGATGACGTTATAACGTAAATAGGTTATATGGTATGACGTTATACCGTATTACGTTATATGGGATGACGTTACAACGCATTACGTAATATGGGATGACGTTATAACGTATTACGTTATGTGGGACGACGTTATAACGTAATGCGTTATATGGGATGACGTTATAACGTATTACGTTATATGGGATGACGTTATAACGTATTACGTTATATGGGATGACGTTATAACGTATTACGTTATATGGGAAGACGTTATAACGTATTGCGTTATATGGTATGACGTTATAACGTATTACGTTATATGGGATGACGTTATAACGTATTACGTAATATGGGATGACGTTATAACGTAATAGGTTATATGGTATAACGTTATAACGTATTACGTTATATGGGATCACGTTATAACGTATTACGTTATATGGGAAGACGTTATAACGTAATAGGTTATATGGTATAACGTTATAACGTATTACGTTGTATGGTATGACGTTATAACGTAATAGGTTATATGGTATGACGTTATAACGTAATACGTTATATGGTATGACGTTATAACCTTAAGTAGGTTATATGGTATGACGTTATACCGTATTACGTTATATGGGATGACGTTATAACGCATTACGTAATATGGGATGACGTTATATCGTAATAGGTTATATGGTATGACGGTATCACGTAATACGTTATATGGGATGACGTTATAACGTATTACGTTATATGGGATGACGTTATAACGCATTACGTAATAAGGGATGACGTTATAACGTATTACGTTATGTGGGACGACGTTATTACGTATTGCGTTATATGGGACGACGTTATAACGCATTACGTAATATGAGATGACGTTATAACGTAAATAGGTTATATGGTATGACGTTATAACGTATTGCGTTATATGGTATGACGTTATAACGTATTACGTTATATGGGATGACGTTATAACGTATTACGTTATATGGGATGACGTTATAATTATTACGTTATATGGGATGACGTTATAACGTAATAGGTTATATGGTATGACGTTATAAAGTAAATAGGTTATATGGTATGACGTTAAACCGAATTACGTTATATGGTATGACGTTATAACGTAAATAGGTTATATGGTATGACGTTATACCTAATTACGTTTTATGTGATGACGTTATAACGTAATAGGTTATATGGTATAACGTTATAACGTATTACGTTATATGGGATGACGTTATAACGTAAATAGGTTATATGGTATGACGTTATACCGTATTACGTTATATGGGATGACGTTATAACGCATTACGTAATATGGGATGACGTTATAACGTATTACGTTATGTGGGACGACGTTATAACGTAATGCGTTATATGGGATGACGTTATAACGTATTACGTTATATGGGATGACGTTATAACGTATTACGTTATATGGGATGACGTTATAACGTATTACGTTATATGGGAAGACGTTATAACGTATTGCGTTATATGGTATGACGTTATAACGTATTACGTTATATGGGATGACGTTATAACGTATTACGTAATATGGGATGACGTTATAACGTAATAGGTTATATGGTATAACGTTATAACGTATTACGTTATATGGGATCACGTTATAACGTATTACGTTATATGGGAAGACGTTATAACGTAATAGGTTATATGGTATAACGTTATAACGTATTACGTTGTATGGTATGACGTTATAACGTAATAGGTTATATGGTATGACGTTATAACGTAATACGTTATATGGTATGACGTTATAACCTTAAGTAGGTTATATGGTATGACGTTATACCGTATTACGTTATATGGGATGACGTTATAACGCATTACGTAATATGGGATGACGTTATATCGTAATAGGTTATATGGTATGACGGTATCACGTAATACGTTATATGGGATGACGTTATAACGTATCACGTTATATGGGATGACGTTATAACGCATTACGTAATAAGGGATGGCGTTATAACGTATTACGTTATGTGGGACGACGTTATTACGTATTGCGTTATATGGGACGACGTTATAACGCATTACGTAATATGAGATGACGTTATAACGTAAATAGGTTATATGGTATGACGTTATAACGTATTGCGTTATATGGTATGACGTTATAACGTATTACGTTATATGAGATGACGTTATAACGTATTACGTTATATGGGATGACGTTATAATTATTACGTTATATGGGATGACGTTATAACGTAATAGGTTATATGGTATGACGTTATAAAGTAAATAGGTTATATGGTATGACGTTATACCGAATTACGTTATATGGTATGACGTTATAACGTAAATAGGTTATATGGTATGACGTTATACCGTATTACGTTATATGGGATGACGTTATAACGCATTACATAATAAGGGATGACGTTATAACGTATTACGTTATGTGGGACGACGTTATAACGTATTGCGTTATATGGGATGACGTTATAACGTATTACGTTATATGGTATGACGTTATAACGTAAATAGGTTATATGGTATGACGTTATACCGTATTACGTTATATGGGATGACGTTAGAACGTATTACGTTATGTGGGACGACGTTATACCGTATTACGTTATATGGCATGACGCTATAACGTCATAGGTTATACGGTATGACGTTATAACGTAATACGTCATATGGTATGACGTTATAACGTATTACGTAATATGGGACGACGTTATAACGTATTACGTAATATGGGATGACGTTATAACGTATTACGTAATATGGGATGACGTTATAACGTAAATAGGTTATATGGTATGACGTTACACCGTATTACGTTATATGGGATGACGTTATAACGCATTACGTAATATGGGATTACGTTATAACGGATTACGTTATGTGGGACGACGTTATAACTTATTCCGTTATATGGGATGACGTTATAACGTATTACGTTATATTTGATGACGTTATAACGTATTACGTTATATGGGAAGACGTTATAACGTATTGCGTTATATGGTATGACGTTATAACTTATTCCGTTATATGGGATGACGTTATAACGTATTACGTTATATGGGATGACGTTATAACGTATTACGTTATATGGGAAGACGTTATAACGTATTACGTTATATGGGATGACGCTATAACGTATTACGATATATGGCATGACGTTATAACGTAATACGTTATATGGTATGACGTTATAACGTCATAGGTTATACGGTATGACGTTATAACGTAATAGGTTATATGGCATGACGCTATATCGTAAAACGTCATATGGTATGACGTTATAACGTAAATAGATTATATGGTATGACGTTATACCGTATTACGTTATATGGGATGACGTTATAACGTCTTACGTTATATGGGATGACGTTATAACGTATTACGTTATATGGGATGACGTTATAACGTAATAGGTTATATGGTATAACGTTATAACGTATTACGTTATATGGCATGACGTTATAACGTCATAGGTTATACGGTATGACGTTATAACGTAATACGTCATATGGTATGACGTTATAACGTATTACGTAATATGGGACGACGTTATAACGCATTACGTTATATGGGATGACGTTATAACGTATTACGTTATATGGAATACCGTTATAACGTATTAGGTTATATGGTATGACGCTATAACGTATTACGTTATATGGCATGACGTTATAACGTAATACGTTATATGGTATGACGTTAATACGTAAATAGGTTATATGCTATGACGTTATACCGAATTACGTTATATGGGATGACGTTATAACGTAATAGGTTATATGGTATAACGTTATAACGCATTACGTAATATGGGATGACGTTATAACGTATTACGTTATGTGGGACGACGTTATAACGTAATGCGTTATATGGGATGACGTTATAACGTATTACGTTATATGGGATGACGTTATAACGTATTACGTTATATGGGATGACGTTATAACGTATTACGTTATATGGGAAGACGTTATAACGTATTACGTTATATGGGAAGACGTTATAACGTATTGCGTTATATGGTATGACGTTATAACGTATTTCGTTATATGGTATGACGTTATAACGTCATAGGTTATACGGTTTGACGCTATAACGTATTACGTTATATGGGATGACGTTATAACGTATTACGTTATATGGCATGACGTTATAACGTCATAGGTTATATGGGATGACGTTATAACGTATTACGTTATATTTGATGACGTTATAACGTATTACGTTATATGGGAAGACGTTATAACGTATTGCGTTATATGGTATGACGTTATAACTTATTCCGTTATATGGGATGACGTTATAACGTATTACGTTATATGGGATGACGTTATAACGTATTACGTTATATGGGAAGACGTTATAACGTATTACGTTATATGGGATGACGCTATAACGTATTACGATATATGGCATGACGTTATAACGTAAATAGATTATATGGTATGACGTTATACCGTATTACGTTATATGGGATGACGTTATAACGTCTTACGTTATATGGGATGACGTTATAACGTATTACGTTATATGGGATGACGTTATAACATAATAGGTTATATGGTATAACGTTATAACGTATTACGTTATATGGCATGACGTTATAACGTCATAGGTTATACGGTATGACGTTATAACGTAATACGTCATATGGTATGACGTTATAACGTATTACGTAATATGGGACGACGTTATAACGCATTACGTTATATGGGATGACGTTATAACGTAATAGGTTATATGGTATAACGTTATAACGTATTACGTTATATGGCATGACGTTATAACGTCATAGGTTATACGGTATGACGTTATAACGTAATACGTCATATGGTATGACGTTATAACGTATTACGTAATATGGGACGACGTTATAACGCATTACGTTATATGGGATGACGTTATAACGTATTACGTTATATGGAATACCGTTATAACGTATTAGGTTATATGGTATGACGCTATAACGTATTACGTTATATGGCATGTCGTTATAACGTAATACGTTATATGGTATGACGTTAATACGTAAATAGGTTATATGCTATGACGTTATACCGAATTACGTTATACGGTATGACGTTATAACGTAATAGGTTATATGGCATGACGCTATATCGTAATACGTCATATGGTATGACGTTATAACGTAAATAGATTATATGGTATGACGTTATACCGTATTACGTTATATGGGATGACGTTATAACGTCTTACGTTATATGGGATGACGTTATAACGTATTACGTTATATGGGATGACGTTATAACGTAATAGGTTATATGGTATAACGTTATAACGTATTACGTTATATGGCATGACGTTATAACGTCATAGGTTATACGGTATGACGTTATAACGTAATACGTCATATGGTATGACGTTATAACGTATTACGTAATATGGGACGACGTTATAACGCATTACGTTATATGGGATGACGTTATAACGTATTACGTTATATGGAATACCGTTATAACGTATTAGGTTATATGGTATGACGCTATAACGTATTACGTTATATGGCATGTCGTTATAACGTAATACGTTATATGGTATGACGTTAATACGTAAATAGGTTATATGCTATGACGTTATACCGAATTACGTTATATGGGATGACGTTATAACGTAATAGGTTATATGGTATAACGTTATAACGCATTACGTAATATGGGATGACGTTATAACGTATTACGTTATGTGGGACGACGTTATAACGTAATGCGTTATATGGGATGACGTTATAACGTATTACGTTATATGGGATGACGTTATAACGTATTACGTTATATGGGATGACGTTATAACGTATTACGTTATATGGGAAGACGTTATAACGTATTACGTTATATGGGAAGACGTTATAACGTATTGCGTTATATGGTATGACGTTATAACGTATTTCGTTATATGGTATGACGTTATAACGTCATAGGTTATACGGTTTGACGCTATAACGTATTACGTTATATGGCATGACGTTATAACGTAATACGTTATATGGTATGACGTTAATACGTAAATAGGTTATATGGTATGACGTTATACCGAATTACGTTATATGGGATGACGTTATAACGTAATAGGTTATATGGTATAACGTTATAACGCATTACGTAATATGGGATGACGTTATAACGTATTACGTTATGCGGGACGACGTTATAACGTAATGCGTTATATGGGATGACGTTATAACGTATTACGTTATATGGGATGACGTTATGACGTATTACGTTATATGGGATGACGTTATAACGTATTACGTTATATGGGAAGACGTTATAACGTATTACGTTATATGGGAAGACGTTATAACGTATTGCGTTATATGGTATGACGTTATAACGTATTTCGTTATATGGTATGACGTTATAACGTCATAGGTTATACGGTTTGACGTTATAACGTATTACGTTATATGGGATGACGTTATAACGTATTACGTTATATGGCATGACGTTATAACGTCATAGGTTATACGGTATGACGTTATAACGTAATACGTCATATGGTATGACGTTATAACGTATTACGTAATATGGGACGACGTTATAACGCATTACGTAATATGGGACGACGTTATAACGCATTACGTTATATGGGATGACGTTATAACGTATTACGTTATATGGAATAGCGTTATAACGTATTAGGTTATATGGTATGACGCTATAACGTATTACGTTATATGGCATGACGTTATAACGTAATACGTTATATGGTATGACGTTAATACGTAAATAGGTTATATGGTATGACGTTACACCGAATTACGTTATATGGGATGACGTTATAACGTAATAGGTTATATGGTATAACGTTATAAAGTATTACGTTATATGGGATGACGTTATAACGTAAATAGGTTATATGGTATGACGTTATACCGTATTACGTTATATGGGATGACGTCATAACGCATTACGTAATATGGGATGACGTTATAACGTATTACGTTATGTGGGACGACGTTATAATGTAATGCGTTATATGGGATGACTTTATAACGTATTACGTTATATGGGATGACGTTATAACGTATTACGTTATATGGGATGACGTTATAACGTATTACGTTATATGGGAAGACGTTATAACGTATTGCGTTATATGGTATGACGTTATAACGTATTACGTTATATGGGATGACGTTATAACGTATTACGTAATATGGGATGACGTTATAACGTAATAGGATATATGGTATAACGTTATAACGTATTATGTTATATGGGATGACGTTATAACGTATTACGTTATATGGCATGACGTTATAACGTCATAGGTTATACGGTATGACGTTATAACGTAATACGTCATATGGTATGACGTTATAACGTATTACGTAATATGGGACGACGTTATAACGCATTACGTTATATGGGATGACGTTATAACGTATTACGTTATATGGAATACCGTTATAACGTATTAGGTTATATGGTATGACGCTATAACGTATTACGTTATATGGCATGTCGTTATAACGTAATACGTTATATGGTATGACGTTAATACGTAAATAGGTTATATGGTATGACGTTATACCGAATTACGTTATATGGTATGACGTTATAACGTAATAGGTTATATGGTATAACGTTATAACGCATTACGTAATATGGGATGACGTTATAACGTATTACGTTATGTGGGACGACGTTATAACGTAATGCGTTATATGGGATGACGTTATAACGTATTACGTTATATGGAATGACGTTATAACGTATTACGTTATATGGGATGACGTTATAACGTATTACGTTATATGGGAAGACGTTATAACGTATTAGGTTGTATGGTATGATGCTATAACGTATTACGTTATATGGTATGGCGTTATAACGTATTACGTTATATGGTATGACGTTATAACGTCATAGGTTATACGGTATGACGTTATAACGTAATACGTCATATGGTATGACGTTATAACGTATTACGTAATATGGGACGACGTTATAACGCATTACGTTATATGGGAAGACGTTATAACGTATTACGTTATATGGAGTACCGTTATAACGTATTAGGTTATATGGTATGACGCTATAACGTATTACGTTATATGGCATGACGTTATAACGTAATACGTTATATGGTATGACGTTAATACGTAAATAGGTTATATGGTATGACGTTATACCTCATTACGTTTTATGTGATGACGTTATAACGTAATAGGTTATATGGTATAACGTTATAACGTATTACGTTATATGGTATGACGTTATAACGTCATAGGTTATACGGTATGACGTTATAACGTAATACGTCATATGGTATGACGTTATAACGTATTACGTAATATGGGACGACTTTATAACGCATTACGTAATATGGGATGACGTTATAACGTATTACGTTATGTGGGACGACGTTATAACGTAATGCGTTATATGGGATGACGTTATAACGTATTACGTTATATGGGATGACGTTATAACGTATTACGTTATATGGGATGACGTTATAACGTATTACGTTATATGGGAAGACGTTATAACGTATTGCGTTATATGGTATGACGTTATAACGTATTACGTTATATGGGATGACGTTATAACGTATTACGTAATATGGGATGACGTTATAACGTAATAGGTTATATGGTATAACGTTATAACGTATTACGTTATATGGGATCACGTTATAACGTATTACGTTATATGGGAAGACGTTATAACGTAATAGGTTATATGGTATAACGTTATAACGTATTACGTTGTATGGTATGACGTTATAACGTAATAGGTTATATGGTATGACGTTATAACGTAATACGTTATATGGTATGACGTTATAACCTTAAGTAGGTTATATGGTATGACGTTATACCGTATTACGTTATATGGGATGACGTTATAACGCATTACGTAATATGGGATGACGTTATATCGTAATAGGTTATATGGTATGACGGTATCACGTAATACGTTATATGGGATGACGTTATAACGTATTACGTTATATGGGATGACGTTATAACGCATTACGTAATAAGGGATGACGTTATAACGTATTACGTTATGTGGGACGACGTTATTACGTATTGCGTTATATGGGACGACGTTATAACGCATTACGTAATATGAGATGACGTTATAACGTAAATAGGTTATATGGTATGACGTTATAACGTATTGCGTTATATGGTATGACGTTATAACGTATTACGTTATATGGGATGACGTTATAACGTATTACGTTATATGGGATGACGTTATAATTATTACGTTATATGGGATGACGTTATAACGTAATAGGTTATATGGTATGACGTTATAAAGTAAATAGGTTATATGGTATGACGTTATACCGAATTACGTTATATGGTATGACGTTATAACGTAAATAGGTTATATGGTATGACGTTATACCTAATTACGTTTTATGTGATGACGTTATAACGTAATAGGTTATATGGTATAACGTTATAACGTATTACGTTATATGGGATGACGTTATAACGTAAATAGGTTATATGGTATGACGTTATACCGTATTACGTTATATGGGATGACGTTATAACGCATTACGTAATATGGGATGACGTTATAACGTATTACGTTATGTGGGACGACGTTATAACGTAATGCGTTATATGGGATGACGTTATAACGTATTACGTTATATGGGATGACGTTATAACGTATTACGTTATATGGGATGACGTTATAACGTATTACGTTATATGGGAAGACGTTATAACGTATTGCGTTATATGGTATGACGTTATAACGTATTACGTTATATGGGATGACGTTATAACGTATTACGTAATATGGGATGACGTTATAACGTAATAGGTTATATGGTATAACGTTATAACGTATTACGTTATATGGGATCACGTTATAACGTATTACGTTATATGGGAAGACGTTATAACGTAATAGGTTATATGGTATAACGTTATAACGTATTACGTTGTATGGTATGACGTTATAACGTAATAGGTTATATGGTATGACGTTATAACGTAATACGTTATATGGTATGACGTTATAACCTTAAGTAGGTTATATGGTATGACGTTATACCGTATTACGTTATATGGGATGACGTTATGACGCATTACGTAATATGGGATGACGTTATATCGTAATAGGTTATATGGTATGACGGTATCACGTAATACGTTATATGGGATGACGTTATAACGTATTACGTTATATGGGATGACGTTATAACGCATTACGTAATAAGGGATGGCGTTATAACGTATTACGTTATGTGGGACGACGTTATTACGTATTGCGTTATATGGGACGACGTTATAACGCATTACGTAATATGAGATGACGTTATAACGTAAATAGGTTATATGGTATGACGTTATAACGTATTGCGTTATATGGTATGACGTTATAACGTATTACGTTATATGGGATGACGTTATAACGTATTACGTTATATGGGATGACGTTATAATTATTACGTTATATGGGATGACGTTATAACGTAATAGGTTATATGGTATGACGTTATAAAGTAATACGTCATATGGTATGATGTTATAACGTATTACGTAATATGGGACGACGTTATAACGTATTACGTAATATGGGATGACGTTATAACGTATTACGTAATATGGGATGACGTTATAACGTAAATAGGTTATATGGTATGACGTTACACCGTATTACGTTATATGGGATGACGTTATAACGCATTACGTAATATGGGATTACGTTATAACGGATTACGTTATGTGGGACGACGTTATAACGTATTGCGTTATATGGGATGACGTTATACCGTATTACGTTATATGGGATGACGTTATGACGCATTACGTAATATGGTATGACGTTATAACGTATTACGTTATATGGTATGACGTTATACCGAATTACGTTATATGGTATGACGTTATAACGTAAATAGGTTATATGGTATGACGTTATACCGTATTACGTTATATGGGATGACGTTATAACGCATTACGTAATAAGGGATGACGTTATAACGTATTACGTTATGTGGGACGACGTTATAACGTATTGCGTTATATGGGATGACGTTATAACGTATTACGTTATATGGTATGACGTTATAACGTAAATAGGTTATATGGTATGACGTTATACCGTATTACGTTATATGGGATGACGTTAGAACGTATTACGTTATGTGGGACGACGTTATACCGTATTACGTTATATGGCATGACGCTATAACGTCATAGGTTATACGGTATGACGTTATAACGTAATACGTCATATGGTATGATGTTATAACGTATTACGTAATATGGGACGACGTTATAACGTATTACGTAATATGGGATGACGTTATAACGTATTACGTAATATGGGATGACGTTATAACGTAAATAGGTTATATGGTATGACGTTACACCGTATTACGTTATATGGGATGACGTTATAACGCATTACGTAATATGGGATTACGTTATAACGGATTACGTTATGTGGGACGACGTTATAACTTATTCCGTTATATGGGATGACGTTATAACGTATTACGTTATATTTGATGACGTTATAACGTATTACGTTATATGGGAAGACGTTATAACGTATTGCGTTATATGGTATGACGTTATAACTTATTCCGTTATATGGGATGACGTTATAACGTATTACGTTATATGGGATGACGTTATAACGTATTACGTTATATGGGAAGACGTTATAACGTATTACGTTATATGGGATGACGCTATAACGTATTACGATATATGGCATGACGTTATAACGTAATACGTTATATGGTATGACGTTATAACGTCATAGGTTATACGGTATGACGTTATAACGTAATAGGTTATATGGCATGACGCTATATCGTAAAACGTCATATGGTATGACGTTATAACGTAAATAGATTATATGGTATGACGTTATACCGTATTACGTTATATGGGATGACGTTATAACGTCTTACGTTATATGGGATGACGTTATAACGTATTACGTTATATGGGATGACGTTATAACGTAATAGGTTATATGGTATAACGTTATAACGTATTACGTTATATGGCATGACGTTATAACGTCATAGGTTATACGGTATGACGTTATAACGTAATACGTCATATGGTATGACGTTATAACGTATTACGTAATATGGGACGACGTTATAACGCATTACGTTATATGGGATGACGTTATAACGTATTACGTTATATGGAATACCGTTATAACGTATTAGGTTATATGGTATGACGCTATAACGTATTACGTTATATGGCATGACGTTATAACGTAATACGTTATATGGTATGACGTTAATACGTAAATAGGTTATATGCTATGACGTTATACCGAATTACGTTATATGGGATGACGTTATAACGTAATAGGTTATATGGTATAACGTTATAACGCATTACGTAATATGGGATGACGTTATAACGTATTACGTTATGTGGGACGACGTTATAACGTAATGCGTTATATGGGATGACGTTATAACGTATTACGTTATATGGGATGACGTTATAACGTATTACGTTATATGGGATGACGTTATAACGTATTACGTTATATGGGAAGACGTTATAACGTATTACGTTATATGGGAAGACGTTATAACGTATTGCGTTATATGGTATGACGTTATAACGTATTTCGTTATATGGTATGACGTTATAACGTCATAGGTTATACGGTTTGACGCTATAACGTATTACGTTATATGGCATGACGTTATAACGTAATACGTTATATGGTATGACGTTAATACGTAAATAGGTTATATGGTATGACGTTATACCGAATTACGTTATATGGGATGACGTTATAACGTAATAGGTTATATGGTATAACGTTATAACGCATTACGTAATATGGGATGACGTTATAACGTATTACGTTATGTGGGACGACGTTATAACGTAATGCGTTATATGGGATGACGCTATAACGTATTACGTTATATGGGATGACGTTATGACGTATTACGTTATATGGGATGACGTTATAACGTATTACGTTATATGGGAAGACGTTATAACGTATTACGTTATATGGGAAGACGTTATAACGTATTGCGTTATATGGTATGACGTTATAACGTATTTCGTTATATGGTATGACGTTATAACGTCATAGGTTATACGGTTTGACGTTATAACGTATTACGTTATATGGGATGACGTTATAACGTATTACGTTATATGGCATGACGTTATAACGTCATAGGTTATACGGTATGACGTTATAACGTAATACGTCATATGGTATGACGTTATAACGTATTACGTAATATGGGACGACGTTATAACGCATTACGTAATATGGGACGACGTTATAACGCATTACGTTATATGGGATGACGTTATAACGTATTACGTTATATGGAATAGCGTTATAACGTATTAGGTTATATGGTATGACGCTATAACGTATTACGTTATATGGCATGACGTTATAACGTAATACGTTATATGGTATGACGTTAATACGTAAATAGGTTATATGGTATGACGTTACACCGAATTACGTTATATGGGATGACGTTATAACGTAATAGGTTATATGGTATAACGTTATAAAGTATTACGTTATATGGGATGACGTTATAACGTAAATAGGTTATATGGTATGACGTTATACCGTATTACGTTATATGGGATGACGTCATAACTGCATTACGTAATATGGGATGACGTTATAACGTATTACGTTATGTGGGACGACGTTATAATGTAATGCGTTATATGGGATGACTTTATAACGTATTACGTTATATGGGATGACGTTATAACGTATTACGTAATATGGGATGACGTTATAACGTAATAGGTTATATGGTATAACGTTATAACGTATTATGTTATATGGGATGACGTTATAACGTATTACGTTATATGGCATGACGTTATAACGTCATAGGTTATACGGTATGACGTTATAACGTAATACGTCATATGGTATGACGTTATAACGTATTACGTAATATGGGACGACGTTATAACGCATTACGTTATATGGGATGACGTTATAACGTATTACGTTATATGGAATACCGTTATAACGTATAGGTTATATGGTATGACGCTATAACGTATTACGTTATATGGCATGACGTTATAACGTAATACGTTATATGGTATGACGTTAATACGTAAATAGGTTATATGGTATGACGTTATACCGAATTACGTTATATGGTATGACGTTATAACGTAATAGGTTATATGGTATAACGTTATAACGCATTACGTAATATGGGATGACGTTATAACGTATTACGTTATGTGGGACGACGTTATAACGTAATGCGTTATATGGGATGACGTTATAACGTATTACGTTATATGGGATGACGTTATAACGTATTACGTTATATGGGATGACGTTATAACGTATTACGTTATATGGGAAGACGATATAACGTATTACGTTATATGGGAAGACGTTATAACGAATTGCGTTATATGGTATGACGTTATAACGTATTTCGTTATATGGTACGACGTTATAACGTCATAGGTTATACGGTTTGACGTTATAACGTAATACGTCATATGGTATGACGTTATAACGTATTGCGTAATATGGGACGACGTTATAACGCATTACGTTATATGGGATGACGTTATAACGTATTACGTTATATGGAATAGCGTTATAACGTATTAGGTTATATGGTATGACGCTATAACGTATTACGTTATATGGCATGACGTTATAACGTAATACGTTATATGGTATGACGTTAATACGTAAATAGGTTATATGGTATGACGTTACACCGAATTACGTTATATGGGATGACGTTATAACGTAATAGGTTATATGGTATAACGTTATAAAGTATTACGTTATATGGGATGACGTTATAACGTAAATAGGTTATATGGTATGACGTTATACCGTATTACGTTATATGGGATGACGTTATAACGCATTACGTAATATGGGATGACGTTATAACGTATTACGTTATGTGGGACGACGTTATAATGTAATGCGTTATATGGGATAACGTTATAACGTATTACGTTATATGGGATGACTTTACAACGTATTACGTTATATGGGATGACGTTATAACGTATTACGTTATATGGGAAGACGTTATAACGTATTGCGTTATATGGTATGAAGTTATAACGTATTACGTTATATGGGATGACGTTATAACGTATTACGTAATATGGGATGACGTTATAACGTAATAGGTTATATGGTATAACGTTATAACGTATTATGTTATATGGGATGACGTTATAACGTATTACGTTATATGGGAAGACGTTATAACGTAATAGGTTATATGGTATAACGTTATAACGTATTACGTTGTATGATATGACGTTATAACGTAATAGGTTATATGGTATGACGTTATAACGTAATACGTTATATGGTATGACGTTATAACGTAAATAGGTTATATGGTATGACGTTATACCGTATTACGTTATATGGGATGACGTTATAACGCATTACGTAATATGGGATGACGTTATAACGTATTACGTTATGTGGGACGACGTTATAACGTAATGCGTTATATGGGATGACGTTATAACGTATTACGTCATATGGGATGACGTTATAACGTATTACGTTATATGGGATGACGTTATAACGTATTACATTATATGGGAAGACGTTATAACGTATTGCGTTATATGGTATGACGTTATATCGTATTACGTCATATGGGATGACGTTATAACGAATTACGTAATATGGGATGACGTTATAACGTAATAGGTTATATGGTATAACGTTATAACGTATTAGGTTATATGGTATGACGCTATAACGTATTACGTTATATGGTATGGCGTTATAACGTATTACGTTATATGGTATGACGTTATAACGTCATAGGTTATACGGTATGACGTTATAACGTAATACGTCATATGGTATGACCTTATAACGTATTACGTAATATGGGACGACGTTATAACGCATTACGTTACATGGGAAGACGTTATAACGTATTACGTTATATGGAATACCGTTATAACGTATTAGGTTATATGGTATGACGCAATAACGTATTACGTTATATGGCATGACGTTATAACGTAATACGTTATATGGTATGACGTTAATACGTAAATAGGTTATATGGTATGACGTTATACCGAATTACGTCATATGTGATGACGTTATAACGTAATAGGTTATATGGTATAACGTTATAACGTATTACGTTATATGGGATGACGTTATAACGTAAATAGGTTATATGGTATGACGTTATACCGTATTACGTTATATGGGATGACGTTATAACGCATTACGTAATATGGGATGACGTTATAACGTATTACGTTATGTGGGACGACGTTATAACGTAATGCGTTATATGGGATGACGTTATAACGTATCACGTTATATGGGATGACGTTATAACGTATTACGTTATATGGGATGACGTTATAACGTATTACGTTATATGGGAAGACGTTATAACGTATTGCGTTATATGGTATGACGTTATAACGTATTACGTTATATGGGATGACGTTATAACGTATTACGTAATATGGGATGACGTTATAACGTAATAGGTTATATGGTATAACGTTATAACGTATTACGTTATATGGGATCACGTTATAACGTATTACGTTATATGGGAAGACGTTATAACGTAATAGGTTATATGGTATAACGTTATAACGTATTACGTTGTATGGTATGACGTTATAACGTAATAGGTTATATGGTATGACGTTATAACGTAATACGTTATATGGTATGACGTTATAACCTTAAGTAGGTTATATGGTATGACGTTATACCGTATTACGTTATATGGGATGACGTTATAACGCATTACGTAATATGGGATGACGTTATATCGTAATAGGTTATATGGTATGACGGTATCACGTAATACGTTATATGGGATGACGTTATAACGTATTACGTTATATGGGATGACGTTATAACGCATTACGTAATAAGGGATGACGTTATAACGTATTACGTTATGTGGGACGACGTTATTACGTATTGCGTTATATGGGACGACGTTATAACGCATTACGTAATATGGGATGACGTTATAACGTAAATAGGTTATATGGTATGACGTTATAACGTATTGCGTTATATGGTATGACGTTATAACGTATTACGTTATATGGGATGACGTTATAACGTATTACGTTATATGGGATGACGTTATAATTATTACGTTATATGGGATGACGTTATAACGTAAATAGGTTATATGGTATGACGTTATACCGTATTACGTTATATGGGATGACGTTATAACGCATTACGTAATAAGGGATGACGTTATAACGTATTACGTTATGTGGGACGACGTTATAACGTATTGCGTTATATGGGATGACGTTATAACGTATTACGTTATATGGTATGACGTTATAACGTAAATAGGTTATATGGTATGACGTTATACCGTATTACGTTATATGGGATGACGTTATAACGTATTACGTTATGTGGGACGACGTTATAACGTATTGCGTTATATGGGATGACGATATAACGTATTACGTTATATGGCATGACGTTATAACGTAATACGTTATGTGGTATGACGTTATAACGTTAATAGGTTATATGGTATGACGTTATACCGAATTACGTTATATGGTATGACGTTATAACGTGAAGAGGTTATATGGTATGACGCTATAACGTAATACGTTATATGGTATGAAGTTATAACGTAAATAGGTTATATGGTATGACGTTATACCGTATTACGTTATATGGGATGACGTTATAACGCATTACGTAATATGGGATGACGTTATAACGTATTACGTTATGTGGGACGACGTTATAACGTAATGCGTTATATGGGATGACGTTATAACGTATTACGTTATATGGGATGACGTTATAACGTATTGCGTTATATGGGATGACGTTATAACGTATTACGTTATATGGGAAGACGTTATAACGTATTGCGTTATATGGTATGACGTTATAACGTATCACGTTATATGGGATGACGTTATAACGTATGACGTAATATGGGATGACGTTATAACGTAATAGGTTATATGGTATAACATTATAACGTATTAGGTTATATGGTATGACGCTATAACGTATTACGTTATATGGCATGACGTTATAACGTAATACGTTATATGGAATGACGTTATAACGTCATAGGTTATACGGTATGACGTTATAACGTAATAGGTTATATGGCATGACGCTATAACGTAATACGTTATATGGTATGACGTTATAACGTAAATAGATTATATGGTATGACGTTATACCGTATTAAGTTATATGGGATGACGTTATAACGCATTACGTAATGTGGGATGACGTTATAACGTATTACGTTATGTGGGACGACGTTATAACGTATTGCGTTATATGGGATGACGTTATAACGTATTACGTTATATGGGATGACGTTATAACGTATTACGTTATATGGCATGACGTTATAACGTCATAGGTTATACGGTATGACGTTATAACGTAATACGTCATATGGTATGACGTTATAACGTATTACGTAATATGGGAAGACGTTATAACGCATTACGTAATATGGGACGACGTTATAACGCATTACGTTATATGGGATGACGTTATAACGTATTACGTTATATGGAATAGCGTTATAACGTATTAGGTTATATGGTATGACGCTATAACGTATTACGTTATATGGCATGACGTTATAACGTAATACGTTATATGGTATGACGTTAATACGTAAATAGGTTATATGGTATGACGTTACACCGAATTACGTTATATGGGATGACGTTATAACGTAATAGGTTATATGGTATAACGTTATAAAGTATTACGTTATATGGGATGACGTTATAACGTAAATAGGTTATATGGTATGACGTTATACCGCATTACGTTATATGGGATGACGTCATAACGCATTACGTAATATGGGATGACGTTATAACGTATTACGTTATGTGGGACGACGTTATAATGTAATGCGTTATATGGGATGACTTTATAACGTATTACGTTATATGGGATGACGTTATAACGTATTACGTAATATGGGATGACGTTATAACGTAATAGGTTATATGGTATAACGTTATAACGTATTATGTTATATGGGATGACGTTATAACGTATTACGTTATATGGCATGACGTTATAACGTCATAGGTTATACGGTATGACGTTATAACGTAATACGTCATATGGTATGACGTTATAACGTATTACGTAATATGGGACGACGTTATAACGCATTACGTTATATGGGATGACGTTATAACGTATTACGTTATATGGAATACCGTTATAACGTATAGGTTATATGGTATGACGCTATAACGTATTACGTTATATGGCATGACGTTATAACGTAATACGTTATATGGTATGACGTTAATACGTAAATAGGTTATATGGTATGACGTTATACCGAATTACGTTATATGGTATGACGTTATAACGTAATAGGTTATATGGTATAACGTTATAACGCATTACGTAATATGGGATGACGTTATAACGTATTACGTTATGTGGGACGACGTTATAACGTAATGCGTTATATGGGATGACGTTATAACGTATTACGTTATATGGGATGACGTTATAACGTATTACGTTATATGGGATGACGTTATAACGTATTACGTTATATGGGAAGACGTTATAACGTATTACGTTATATGGGAAGACGTTATAACGAATTGCGTTATATGGTATGACGTTATAACGTATTTCGTTATATGGTATGACGTTATAACGTCATAGGTTATACGGTTTGACGTTATAACGTAATACGTCATATGGTATGACGTTATAACGTATTGCGTAATATGGGACGACGTTATAACGCATTACGTTATATGGGATGACGTTATAACGTATTACGTTATATGGAATAGCGTTATAACGTATTAGGTTATATGGTATGACGTTACACCGAATTACGTTATATGGGATGACGTTATAACGTAATAGGTTATATGGTATAACGTTATAAAGTATTACGTTATATGGGATGACGTTATAACGTAAATAGGTTATATGGTATGACGTTATACCGTATTACGTTATATGGGATGACGTTATAACGCATTACGTAATATGGGATGACGTTATAACGTATTACGTTATGTGGGACGACGTTATAATGTAATGCGTTATATGGGATAACGTTATAACGTATTACGTTATATGGGATGACTTTACAACGTATTACGTTATATGGGATGACGTTATAACGTATTACGTTATATGGGAAGACGTTATAACGTATTGCGTTATATGGTATGACGTTATAACGTATTACGTTATATGGGATGACGTTATAACGTATTACGTAATATGGGATGACGTTATAACGTAATAGGTTATATGGTATAACGTTATAACGTATTATGTTATATGGGATGACGTTATAACGTATTACGTTATATGGGAAGACGTTATAACGTAATAGGTTATATGGTATAACGTTATAACGTATTACGTTGTATGATATGACGTTATAACGTAATAGGTTATATGGTATGACGTTATAACGTAATACGTTATATGGTATGACGTTATAACGTAAATAGGTTATATGGTATGACGTTATACCGTATTACGTTATATGGGATGACGTTATAACGCATTACGTAATATGGGATGACGTTATAACGTATTACGTTATGTGGGACGACGTTATAACGTAATGCGTTATATGGGATGACGTTATAACGTATTACGTCATATGGGATGACGTTATAACGTATTACGTTATATGGGATGACGTTATAACGTATTACATTATATGGGAAGACGTTATAACGTATTGCGTTATATGGTATGACGTTATAACGTATTACGTCATATGGGATGACGTTATAACGAATTACGTAATATGGGATGACGTTATAACGTAATAGGTTATATGGTATAACGTTATAACGTATTAGGTTATATGGTATGACGCTATAACGTATTACGTTATATGGTATGGCGTTATAACGTATTACGTTATATGGTATGACGTTATAACGTCATAGGTTATACGGTATGACGTTATAACGTAATACGTCATATGGTATGACCTTATAACGTATTACGTAATATGGGACGACGTTATAACGCATTACGTTATATGGGAAGACGTTATAACGTATTACGTTATATGGAATACCGTTATAACGTATTAGGTTATATGGTATGACGCTATAACGTATTACGTTATATGGCATGACGTTATAACGTAATACGTTATATGGTATGACGTTAATACGTAAATAGGTTATATGGTATGACGTTATACCGAATTACGTTATATGTGATGACGTTATAACGTAATAGGTTATATGGTATAACGTTATAACGTATTACGTTATATGGGATGACGTTATAACGTAAATAGGTTATATGGTATGACGTTATACCGTATTACGTTATATGGGATGACGTTATAACGCATTACGTAATATGGGATGACGTTATAACGTATTACGTTATGTGGGACGACGTTATAACGTAATGCGTTATATGGGATGACGTTATAACGTATCACGTTATATGGGATGACGTTATAACGTATTACGTTATATGGGATGACGTTATAACGTATTACGTTATATGGGAAGACGTTATAACGTATTGCGTTATATGGTATGACGTTATAACGTATTACGTTATATGGGATGACGTTATAACGTATTACGTAATATGGGATGACGTTATAACGTAATAGGTTATATGGTATAACGTTATAACGTATTACGTTATATGGGATCACGTTATAACGTATTACGTTATATGGGAAGACGTTATAACGTAATAGGTTATATGGTATAACGTTATAACGTATTACGTTGTATGGTATGACGTTATAACGTAATAGGTTATATGGTATGACGTTATAACGTAATACGTTATATGGTATGACGTTATAACCTTAAGTAGGTTATATGGTATGACGTTATACCGTATTACGTTATATTGGATGACGTTATAACGCATTACGTAATATGGGATGACGTTATATCGTAATAGGTTATATGGTATGACGGTATCACGTAATACGTTATATGGGATGACGTTATAACGTATTACGTTATATGGGATGACGTTATAACGCATTACGTAATAAGGGATGACGTTATAACGTATTACGTTATGTGGGACGACGTTATTACGTATTGCGTTATATGGGACGACGTTATAACGCATTACGTAATATGGGATGACGTTATAACGTAAATAGGTTATATGGTATGACGTTATAACGTATTGCGTTATATGGTATGACGTTATAACGTATTACGTTATATGGGATGACGTTATAACGTATTACGTTATATGGGATGACGTTATAATTATTACGTTATATGGGATGACGTTATAACGTAATAGGTTATATGGTATGACGTTATAAAGTAAATAGGTTATATGGTATGACGTTATACCGAATTACGTTATATGGTATGACGTTATAACGTAAATAGGTTATATGGTATGACGTTATACCGTATTACGTTATATGGGATGACGTTATAACGCATTACGTAATAAGGGATGACGTTATAACGTATTACGTTATGTGGGACGACGTTATAACGTATTGCGTTATATGGGATGACGTTATAACGTATTACGTTATATGGTATGACGTTATAACGTAAATAGGTTATATGGTATGACGTTATACCGTATTACGTTATATGGGATGACGTTATAACGTATTACGTTATGTGGGACGACGTTATAACGTATTGCGTTATATGGGATGACGCTATAACGTATTACGTTATATGGCATGACGTTATAACGTAATACGTTATGTGGTATGACGTTATAACGTTAATAGGTTATATGGTATGACGTTATACCGAATTACGTTATATGGTATGACGTTATAACGTGAATAGGTTATATGGTATGACGCTATAACGTAATACGTTATATGGTATGAAGTTATAACGTAAATAGGTTATATGGTATGACGTTATACCGTATTACGTTATATGGGATGACGTTATAACGCATTACGTAATATGGGATGACGTTATAACGTATTACGTTATGTGGGACGACGTTATAACGTAATGCGTTATATGGGATGACGTTATAACGTATTACGTTATATGGGATGACGTTATAACGTATTGCGTTATATGGGATGACGTTATAACGTATTACGTTATATGGGAAGACGTTATAACGTATTGCGTTATATGGTATGACGTTATAACGTATCACGTTATATGGGATGACGTTATAACGTATGACGTAATATGGGATGACGTTATAACGTAATAGGTTATATGGTATAACATTATAACGTATTAGGTTATATGGTATGACGCTATAACGTATTACGTTATATGGCATGACGTTATAACGTAATACGTTATATGGAATGACGTTATAACGTCATAGGTTATACGGTATGACGTTATAACGTAATAGGTTATATGGCATGACGCTATAACGTAATACGTTATATGGTATGACGTTATAACGTAAATAGATTATATGGTATGACGTTATACCGTATTAAGTTATATGGGATGACGTTATAACGCATTACGTAATGTGGGATGACGTTATAACGTATTACGTTATGTGGGACGACGTTATAACGTATTGCGTTATATGGGATGACGTTATAACGTATTACGTTATATGGGATGACGTTATAACGTATTACGTTATATGGGATGACGTTATAACGTATTACGTTATATGGGAAGACGTTATAACGTATTACGTTATATGGGAAGACGTTATAACGTATTGCGTTATATGGTATGACGTTATAACGTATTTCGTTATATGGTATGACGTTATAACGTCATAGGTTATACGGTTTGACGCTATAACGTATTACGTTATATGGCATGACGTTATAACGTAATACGTTATATGGTATGACGTTAATACGTAAATAGGTTATATGGTATGACGTTATACCGAATTACGTTATATGGGATGACGTTATAACGTAATAGGTTATATGGTATAACGTTATAACGCATTACGTAATATGGGATGACGTTATAACGTATTACGTTATGTGGGACGACGTTATAACGTAATGCGTTATATGGGATGACGCTATAACGTATTACGTTATATGGGATGACGTTATGACGTATTACGTTATATGGGATGACGTTATAACGTATTACGTTATATGGGAAGACGTTATAACGTATTACGTTATATGGGAAGACGTTATAACGTATTGCGTTATATGGTATGACGTTATAACGTATTTCGTTATATGGTATGACGTTATAACGTCATAGGTTATACGGTTTGACGTTATAACGTATTACGTTATATGGGATGACGTTATAACGTATTACGTTATATGGCATGACGTTATAACGTCATAGGTTATACGGTATGACGTTATAACGTAATACGTCATATGGTATGACGTTATAACGTATTACGTAATATGGGACGACGTTATAACGCATTACGTAATATGGGACGACGTTATAACGCATTACGTTATATGGGATGACGTTATAACGTATTACGTTATATGGAATAGCGTTATAACGTATTAGGTTATATGGTATGACGCTATAACGTATTACGTTATATGGCATGACGTTATAACGTAATACGTTATATGGTATGACGTTAATACGTAAATAGGTTATATGGTATGACGTTACACCGAATTACGTTATATGGGATGACGTTATAACGTAATAGGTTATATGGTATAACGTTATAACGTATTACGTTGTATGGTATGACGTTATAACGTAATAGGTTATATGGTATGACGTTATAACGTAATACGTTATATGGTATGACGTTATAACCTTAAGTAGGTTATATGGTATGACGTTATACCGTATTACGTTATATTGGATGACGTTATAACGCATTACGTAATATGGGATGACGTTATATCGTAATAGGTTATATGGTATGACGGTATCACGTAATACGTTATATGGGATGACGTTATAACGTATTACGTTATATGGGATGACGTTATAACGCATTACGTAATAAGGGATGACGTTATAACGTATTACGTTATGTGGGACGACGTTATTACGTATTGCGTTATATGGGACGACGTTATAACGCATTACGTAATATGGGATGACGTTATAACGTAAATAGGTTATATGGTATGACGTTATAACGTATTGCGTTATATGGTATGACGTTATAACGTATTACGTTATATGGGATGACGTTATAACGTATTACGTTATATGGGATGACGTTATAATTATTACGTTATATGGGATGACGTTATAACGTAATAGGTTATATGGTATGACGTTATAAAGTAAATAGGTTATATGGTATGACGTTATACCGAATTACGTTATATGGTATGACGTTATAACGTAAATAGGTTATATGGTATGACGTTATACCGTATTACGTTATATGGGATGACGTTATAACGCATTACGTAATAAGGGATGACGTTATAACGTATTACGTTATGTGGGACGACGTTATAACGTATTGCGTTATATGGGATGACGTTATAACGTATTACGTTATATGGTATGACGTTATAACGTAAATAGGTTATATGGTATGACGTTATACCGTATTACGTTATATGGGATGACGTTATAACGTATTACGTTATGTGGGACGACGTTATAACGTATTGCGTTATATGGGATGACGCTATAACGTATTACGTTATATGGCATGACGTTATAACGTAATACGTTATGTGGTATGACGTTATAACGTTAATAGGTTATATGGTATGACGTTATACCGAATTACGTTATATGGTATGACGTTATAACGTGAATAGGTTATATGGTATGACGCTATAACGTAATACGTTATATGGTATGAAGTTATAACGTAAATAGGTTATATGGTATGACGTTATACCGTATTACGTTATATGGGATGACGTTATAACGCATTACGTAATATGGGATGACGTTATAACGTATTACGTTATGTGGGACGACGTTATAACGTAATGCGTTATATGGGATGACGTTATAACGTATTACGTTATATGGGATGACGTTATAACGTATTGCGTTATATGGGATGACGTTATAACGTATTACGTTATATGGGAAGACGTTATAACGTATTGCGTTATGTGGTATGACGTTATAACGTATCACGTTATATGGGATGACGTTATAACGTATGACGTAATATGGGATGACGTTATAACGTAATAGGTTATATGGTATAACATTATAACGTATTAGGTTATATGGTATGACGCTATAACGTATTACGTTATATGGCATGACGTTATAACGTAATACGTTATATGGAATGACGTTATAACGTCATAGGTTATACGGTATGACGTTATAACGTAATAGGTTATATGGCATGACGCTATAACGTAATACGTTATATGGTATGACGTTATAACGTAAATAGATTATATGGTATGACGTTATACCGTATTAAGTTATATGGGATGACGTTATAACGCATTACGTAATGTGGGATGACGTTATAACGTATTACGTTATGTGGGACGACGTTATAACGTATTGCGTTATATGGGATGACGTTATAACGTATTACGTTATATGGGATGACGTTATAACGTATTACGTTATATGGGATGACGTTATAACGTATTACGTTATATGGGAAGACGTTATAACGTATTACGTTATATGGGAAGACGTTATAACGTATTGCGTTATATGGTATGACGTTATAACGTATTTCGTTATATGGTATGACGTTATAACGTCATAGGTTATACGGTTTGACGCTATAACGTATTACGTTATATGGCATGACGTTATAACGTAATACGTTATATGGTATGACGTTAATACGTAAATAGGTTATATGGTATGACGTTATACCGAATTACGTTATATGGGATGACGTTATAACGTAATAGGTTATATGGTATAACGTTATAACGCATTACGTAATATGGGATGACGTTATAACGTATTACGTTATGTGGGACGACGTTATAACGTAATGCGTTATATGGGATGACGCTATAACGTATTACGTTATATGGGATGACGTTATGACGTATTACGTTATATGGGATGACGTTATAACGTATTACGTTATATGGGAAGACGTTATAACGTATTACGTTATATGGGAAGACGTTATAACGTATTGCGTTATATGGTATGACGTTATAACGTATTTCGTTATATGGTATGACGTTATAACGTCATAGGTTATACGGTTTGACGTTATAACGTATTACGTTATATGGGATGACGTTATAACGTATTACGTTATATGGCATGACGTTATAACGTCATAGGTTATACGGTATGACGTTATAACGTAATACGTCATATGGTATGACGTTATAACGTATTACGTAATATGGGACGACGTCATAACGCATTACGTAATATGGGACGACGTTATAACGCATTACGTTATATGGGATGACGTTATAACGTATTACGTTATATGGAATAGCGTTATAACGTATTAGGTTATATGGTATGACGCTATAACGTATTACGTTATATGGCATGACGTTATAACGTCATAGGTTATACGGTATGACGTTATAACGTAATACGTCATATGGTATGACGTTATAACGTATTACGTAATATGGGACGACGTTATAACGCATTACGTAATATGGGACGACGTTATAACGCATTACGTTATATGGTATGACGTTATAACGTATCACGTTATATGGGATGACGTTATAACGTATGACGTAATATGGGATGACGTTATAACGTAATAGGTTATATGGTATAACATTATAACGTATTACGTTATATGGGATGACGTTATAACGTATTACGTTATATGGCATGACGTTATAACGTCATAGGTTATACGGTATGACGTTATAACGTAATACGTCATATGGTATGACGTTATAACGTATTACGTAATATGGGACGACGTTATAACGCATTACGTAATATGGGACGACGTTATAACGCATTACGTTATATGGGATGACGTTATAACGTATTACGTTATATGGAATAGCGTTATAACGTATTAGGTTATATGGTATGACGCTATAACGTATTACGTTATATGGCATGACGTTATAACGTAATACGTTATATGGTATGACGTTAATACGTAAATAGGTTATATGGTATGACGTTACACCGAATTACGTTATATGGGATGACGTTATAACGTAATAGGTTATATGGTATAACGTTATAAAGTATTACGTTATATGGGATGACGTTATAACGTAAATAGGTTATATGGTATGACGTTATACCGTATTACGTTATATGGGATGACGTCATAACGCATTACGTAATATGGGATGACGTTATAACGTATTACGTTATGTGGGACGACGTTATAATGTAATGCGTTATATGGGATGACTTTATAACGTATTACGTTATATGGGATGACGTTATAACGTATTACGTAATATGGGATGACGTTATAACGTAATAGGTTATATGGTATAACGTTATAACGTATTATGTTATATGGGATGACGTTATAACGTATTACGTTATATGGCATGACGTTATAACGTCATAGGTTATACGGTATGACGTTATAACGTAATACGTCATATGGTATGACGTTATAACGTATTACGTAATATGGGACGACGTTATAACGCATTACGTTATATGGGATGACGTTATAACGTATTACGTTATATGGAATACCGTTATAACGTATTAGGTTATATGGTATGACGCTATAACGTATTACGTTATATGGCATGACGTTATAACGTAATACGTTATATGGTATGACTTTAATACGTAAATAGGTTATATGGTATGACGTTATACCGAATTACGTTATATGGTATGACGTTATAACGTAATACGTTATATGGTATAACGTTATAACGCATTACGTAATATGGGATGACGTTATAACGTATTACGTTATGTGGGACGACGTTATAACGTAATGCGTTATATGGGATGACGTTATAACGTATTACGTTATATGGGAAGACGTTATAACGTATTACGTTATATGGGAAGACGTTATAACGAATTGCGTTATATGGTATGACGTTATAACGTATTTCGTTATATGGTATGACGTTATAACGTCATAGGTTATACGGTTTGACGTTATAACGTAATACGTCATATGGTATGACGTTATAACGTATTGCGTAATATGGGACGACGTTATAACGCATTACGTTATATGGGATGACGTTATAACGTATTACGTTATATGGAATAGCGTTATAACGTATTAGGTTATATGGTATGACGCTATAACGTATTACGTTATATGGCATGACGTTATAACGTAATACGTTATATGGTATGACGTTAATACGTAAATAGGTTATATGGTATGACGTTACACCGAATTACGTTATATGGGATGACGTTATAACGTAATAGGTTATATGGTATAACGTTATAAAGTATTACGTTATATGGGATGACGTTATAACGTAAATAGGTTGTATGGTATGACGTTATACCGTATTACGTTATATGGGATGACGTTATAACGCATTACGTAATATGGGATGACGTTATAACGTATTACGTTATGTGGGACGACGTTATAATGTAATGCGTTATATGGGATAACGTTATAACGTATTACGTTATATGGGATGACTTTATAACGTATTACGTTATATGGGATGACGTTATAACGTATTACGTTATATGGGAAGACGTTATAACGTATTGCGTTATATGGTATGACGTTATAACGTATTACGTTATATGGGATGACGTTATAACGTATTACGTAATATGGGATGACGTTATAACGTAATAGGTTATATGGTATAACGTTATAACGTATTATGTTATATGGGATGACGTTATAACGTATTACGTTATATGGGAAGACGTTATAACGTAATAGGTTATATGGTATAACGTTATAACGTATTACGTTGTATGATATGACGTTATAACGTAATAGGTTACATGGTATGACGTTATAACGTAATACGTTATATGGTATGACGTTATAACGTAAATAGGTTATATGGTATGACGTTATACCGTATTACGTTATATGGGATGACGTTATAACGCATTACGTAATATGGGATGACGTTATAACGTATTACGTTATGTGGGACGACGTTATAACGTAATGCGTTATATGGGATGACGTTATAACGTATTACGTCATATGGGATGACGTTATAACGTATTACGTTATATGGGATGACGTTATAACGTATTACATTATATGGGAAGACGTTATAACGTATTGCGTTATATGGTATGACGTTATAACGTATTACGTCATATGGGATGACGTTATAACGAATTACGTAATATGGGATGACGTTATAACGTAATAGGTTATATGGTATAACGTTATAACGTATTAGGTTATATGGTATGACGCTATAACGTATTACGTTATATGGTATGGCGTTATAACGTATTACGTTATATGGTATGACGTTATAACGTCATAGGTTATACGGTATGACGTTATAACGTAATACGTCATATGGTATGACCTTATAACGTATTACGTAATATGGGACGACGTTATAACGCATTACGTTATATGGGAAGACGTTATAACGTATTACGTTATATGGAATACCGTTATAACGTATTAGGTTATATGGTATGACGCTATAACGTATTACGTTATATGGCATGACGTTATAACGTAATACGTTATATGGTATGACGTTAATACGTAAATAGGTTATATGGTATGACGTTATACCGAATTACGTTATATGTGATGTCGTTATAACGTAATAGGTTATATGGTATAACGTTATAACGTATTACGTTATATGGGATGACGTTATAACGTAAATAGGTTATATGGTATGACGTTATACCGTATTACGTTATATGGGATGACGTTATAACGCATTACGTAATATGGGATGACGTTATAACGTATTACGTTATGTGGGACGACGTTATAACCTAATGCGTTATATGCTATGACGTTATAACGTATCACGTTATATGGGATGACGTTATAACGTATTACGTTATATGGGATGACGTTATAACGTATTACGTTATATGGGAAGACGTTATAACGTATTGCGTTATATGGTATGACGTTATAACGTATTACGTTATATGGGATGACGTTATAACGTATTACGTAATATGGGATGACGTTATAACGTAATAGGTTATATGGTATAACGTTATAACGTATTACGTTATATGGGATCACGTTATAACGTATTACGTTATATGGGAAGACGTTATAACGTAATAGGTTATATGGTATAACGTTATAACGTATTACGTTGTATGGTATGACGTTATAACGTAATAGGTTATATGGTATGACGTTATAACGTAATACGTTATATGGTATGACGTTATAACCTTAAGTAGGTTATATGGTATGACGTTATACCGTATTACGTTATATGGGATGACGTTATAACGCATTACGTAATATGGGATGACGTTATATCGTAATAGGTTATATGGTATGACGGTATCACGTAATACGTTATATGGGATGACGTTATAACGTATTACGTTATATGGGATGACGTTATAACGCATTACGTAATAAGGGATGACGTTATAACGTATTACGTTATGTGGGACGACGTTATTACGTATTGCGTTATATGGGACGACGTTATAACGCATTACGTAATATGGGATGACGTTATAACGTAAATAGGTTATATGGTATGACGTTATAACGTATTGCGTTATATGGTATGACGTTATAACGTATTACGTTATATGGGATGACGTTATAACGTATTACGTTATATGGGATGACGTTATAATTATTACGTTATATGGGATGACGTTATAACGTAATAGGTTATATGGTATGACGTTATAAAGTAAATAGGTTATATGGTATGACGTTATACCGAATTACGTTATATGGTATGACGTTATAACGTAAATAGGTTATATGGTATGACGTTATACCGTATTACGTTATATGGGATGACGTTATAACGCATTACGTAATAAGGGATGACGTTATAACGTATTACGTTATGTGGGACGACGTTATAACGTATTGCGTTATATGGGATGACGTTATAACGTATTACGTTATATGGTATGACGTTATAACGTAAATAGGTTATATGGTATGACGTTATACCGTATTACGTTATATGGGATGACGTTATAACGTATTACGTTATGTGGGACGACGTTATAACGTATTGCGTTATATGGGATGACGCTATAACGTATTACGTTATATGGCATGACGTTATAACGTAATACGTTATGTGGTATGACGTTATAACGTTAATAGGTTATATGGTATGACGTTATACCGAATTACGTTATATGGTATGACGTTATAACGTGAATAGGTTATATGGTATGACGCTATAACGTAATACGTTATGTGGTATGACGTTATAACGTAAATAGGTTATATGGTATGACGTTATACCGTATTACGTTATATGGGATGACGTCATAACGCATTACGTAATATGGGATGACGTTATAACGTATTACGTTATGTGGGACGACGTTATAATGTAATGCGTTATATGGGATGACTTTATAACGTATTACGTTATATGGGATGACGTTATAACGTATTACGTAATATGGGATGACGTTATAACGTAATAGGTTATATGGTATAACGTTATAACGTATTATGTTATATGGGATGACGTTATAACGTATTACGTTATATGGCATGACGTTATAACGTCATAGGTTATACGGTATGACGTTATAACGTAATACGTCATATGGTATGACGTTATAACGTATTACGTAATATGGGACGACGTTATAACGCATTACGTTATATGGGATGACGTTATAACGTATTACGTTATATGGAATACCGTTATAACGTATTAGGTTATATGGTATGACGCTATAACGTATTACGTTATATGGCATGACGTTATAACGTAATACGTTATATGGTATGACTTTAATACGTAAATAGGTTATATGGTATGACGTTATACCGAATTACGTTATATGGTATGACGTTATAACGTAATACGTTATATGGTATAACGTTATAACGCATTACGTAATATGGGATGACGTTATAACGTATTACGTTATGTGGGACGACGTTATAACGTAATGCGTTATATGGGATGACGTTATAACGTATTACGTTATATGGGAAGACGTTATAACGTATTACGTTATATGGGAAGACGTTATAACGAATTGCGTTATATGGTATGACGTTATAACGTATTTCGTTATATGGTATGACGTTATAACGTCATAGGTTATACGGTTTGACGTTATAACGTAATACGTCATATGGTATGACGTTATAACGTATTGCGTAATATGGGACGACGTTATAACGCATTACGTTATATGGGATGACGTTATAACGTATTACGTTATATGGAATAGCGTTATAACGTATTAGGTTATATGGTATGACGCTATAACGTATTACGTTATATGGCATGACGTTATAACGTAATACGTTATATGGTATGACGTTAATACGTAAATAGGTTATATGGTATGACGTTACACCGAATTACGTTATATGGGATGACGTTATAACGTAATAGGTTATATGGTATAACGTTATAAAGTATTACGTTATATGGGATGACGTTATAACGTAAATAGGTTGTATGGTATGACGTTATACCGTATTACGTTATATGGGATGACGTTATAACGCATTACGTAATATGGGATGACGTTATAACGTATTACGTTATGTGGGACGACGTTATAATGTAATGCGTTATATGGGATAACGTTATAACGTATTACGTTATATGGGATGACTTTATAACGTATTACGTTATATGGGATGACGTTATAACGTATTACGTTATATGGGAAGACGTTATAACGTATTGCGTTATATGGTATGACGTTATAACGTATTACGTTATATGGGATGACGTTATAACGTATTACGTAATATGGGATGACGTTATAACGTAATAGGTTATATGGTATAACGTTATAACGTATTATGTTATATGGGATGACGTTATAACGTATTACGTTATATGGGAAGACGTTATAACGTAATAGGTTATATGGTATAACGTTATAACGTATTACGTTGTATGATATGACGTTATAACGTAATAGGTTACATGGTATGACGTTATAACGTAATACGTTATATGGTATGACGTTATAACGTAAATAGGTTATATGGTATGACGTTATACCGTATTACGTTATATGGGATGACGTTATAACGCATTACGTAATATGGGATGACGTTATAACGTATTACGTTATGTGGGACGACGTTATAACGTAATGCGTTATATGGGATGACGTTATAACGTATTACGTCATATGGGATGACGTTATAACGTATTACGTTATATGGGATGACGTTATAACGTATTACATTATATGGGAAGACGTTATAACGTATTGCGTTATATGGTATGACGTTATAACGTATTACGTCATATGGGATGACGTTATAACGAATTACGTAATATGGGATGACGTTATAACGTAATAGGTTATATGGTATAACGTTATAACGTATTAGGTTATATGGTATGACGCTATAACGTATTACGTTATATGGTATGGCGTTATAACGTATTACGTTATATGGTATGACGTTATAACGTCATAGGTTATACGGTATGACGTTATAACGTAATACGTCATATGGTATGACCTTATAACGTATTACGTAATATGGGACGACGTTATAACGCATTACGTTATATGGGAAGACGTTATAACGTATTACGTTATATGGAATACCGTTATAACGTATTAGGTTATATGGTATGACGCTATAACGTATTACGTTATATGGCATGACGTTATAACGTAATACGTTATATGGTATGACGTTAATACGTAAATAGGTTATATGGTATGACGTTATACCGAATTACGTTATATGTGATGTCGTTATAACGTAATAGGTTATATGGTATAACGTTATAACGTATTACGTTATATGGGATGACGTTATAACGTAAATAGGTTATATGGTATGACGTTATACCGTATTACGTTATATGGGATGACGTTATAACGCATTACGTAATATGGGATGACGTTATAACGGATTACGTTATGTGGGACGACGTTATAACCTAATGCGTTATATGCTATGACGTTATAACGTATCACGTTATATGGGATGACGTTATAACGTATTACGTTATATGGGATGACGTTATAACGTATTACGTTATATGGGAAGACGTTATAACGTATTGCGTTATATGGTATGACGTTATAACGTATTACGTTATATGGGATGACGTTATAACGTATTACGTAATATGGGATGACGTTATAACGTAATAGGTTATATGGTATAACGTTATAACGTATTACGTTATATGGGATCACGTTATAACGTATTACGTTATATGGGAAGACGTTATAACGTAATAGGTTATATGGTATAACGTTATAACGTATTACGTTGTATGGTATGACGTTATAACGTAATAGGTTATATGGTATGACGTTATAACGTAATACGTTATATGGTATGACGTTATAACCTTAAGTAGGTTATATGGTATGACGTTATACCGTATTACGTTATATGGGATGACGTTATAACGCATTACGTAATATGGGATGACGTTATATCGTAATAGGTTATATGGTATGACGGTATCACGTAATACGTTATATGGGATGACGTTATAACGTATTACGTTATATGGGATGACGTTATAACGCATTACGTAATAAGGGATGACGTTATAACGTATTACGTTATGTGGGACGACGTTATTACGTATTGCGTTATATGGGACGACGTTATAACGCATTACGTAATATGGGATGACGTTATAACGTAAATAGGTTATATGGTATGACGTTATAACGTATTGCGTTATATGGTATGACGTTATAACGTATTACGTTATATGGGATGACGTTATAACGTATTACGTTATATGGGATGACGTTATAATTATTACGTTATATGGGATGACGTTATAACGTAATAGGTTATATGGTATGACGTTATAAAGTAAATAGGTTATATGGTATGACGTTATACCGAATTACGTTATATGGTATGACGTTATAACGTAAATAGGTTATATGGTATGACGTTATACCGTATTACGTTATATGGGATGACGTTATAACGCATTACGTAATAAGGGATGACGTTATAACGTATTACGTTATGTGGGACGACGTTATAACGTATTGCGTTATATGGGATGACGTTATAACGTATTACGTTATATGGTATGACGTTATAACGTAAATAGGTTATATGGTATGACGTTATACCGTATTACGTTATATGGGATGACGTTATAACGTATTACGTTATGTGGGACGACGTTATAACGTATTGCGTTATATGGGATGACGCTATAACGTATTACGTTATATGGCATGACGTTATAACGTAATACGTTATGTGGTATGACGTTATAACGTTAATAGGTTATATGGTATGACGTTATACCGAATTACGTTATATGGTATGACGTTATAACGTGAATAGGTTATATGGTATGACGCTATAACGTAATACGTTATATGGTATGAAGTTATAACGTAAATAGGTTATATGGTATGACGTTATACCGTATTACGTTATATGGGATGACGTTATAACGCATTACGTAATATGGGATGACGTTATAACGTATTACGTTATGTGGGACGACGTTATAACGTAATGCGTTATATGGGATGACGTTATAACGTATTACGTTATATGGGATGACGTTATAACGTATTGCGTTATATGGGATGACGTTATAACGTATTACGTTATATGGGAAGACGTTATAACGTATTGCGTTATATGGTATGACGTTATAACGTATCACGTTATATGGGATGACGTCATAACGTATGACGTAATATGGGATGACTTTATAACGTAATAGGTTATATGGTATAACATTATAACGTATTAGGTTATATGGTATGACGCTATAACGTATTACGTTATATGGCATGACGTTATAACGTAACACGTTATATGGAATGACGTTATAACGTCATAGGTTATACGGTATGACGTTATAACGTAATAGGTTATATGGCATGACGCTATAACGTAATACGTTATATGGTATGACGTTATAACGTAAATAGATTATATGGTATGACGTTATACCGTATTAAGTTATATGGGATGACGTTATAACGCATTACGTAATGTGGGATGACGTTATAACGTATTACGTTATGTGGGACGACGTTATAACGTATTGCGTTATATGGAATGACGTTATAACGTCTTACGTTATATGGGATGACGTTATAGCGTATTACGTTATATGGGATGACGTTATAACGTAATAGGTTATATGGTATAACGTTATAACGTATTACGTTATATGGTATGACGTTATAACGTCATAGGTTATACGGTATGACGTTATAACGTAATACGTCATATGGTATGACGTTATAACGTATTACGTAATATGGGACGACGTTATAACGCATTACGTTATATGGGATGACGTTACAACGTATTACGTTATATGGAATACCGTTATAACGTATTAGGTTATATGGTATGACGCTATAACGTGTTACGTTATATGGCATGACGTTATATCGTAATACGTTATATGGTATGACGTTATTACGTAAATAGGTTATATGGTATGACGTTATACCGAATTACGTTATATGGGATGACGTTATAACGTATTACGTTATATGGGATGACGTTATAACGTATTACGTTATATGGAATACCGTTATAACGTATTAGGTTATATGGTATGACGCTATAACGTATTACGTTATATGGCATGACGTTATATCGTAATACGTTATATGGTATGACGTTAATACGTAAATAGGTTATGTGGTATGACGTTATACCGAATTACGTTATATGGGATGACGTTATAACGCATTACGTAATATGGGATGACTTTATAACGTATTACGTTATGTGGGACGACGTTATATCGTAATGCGTCATATGGGATGACGTTATAACGTATTACGTTATATGGGATGACGTTATAACGTATTACGGTTTATGGGATGACGTTATAACGTATTATGTTATATGGGAAGACGTTATAACGTATTACGTTATATGGTATGACGTTATAACGTAATACGTTATATGGTATGACGTTATAACGTAAATAGGTTATATGGTATGACGTTATACCGTATTACGTTATATGGGATGACGTTATAACGCATTACGTAATATGGGATGACGTTATAACGTATTACGTTATGTGGGACGACGTTATAACGTAATGCGTTATATGGGATGACGTTATAACGTATTACGTCATATGGGATGACGTTATAACGTATTACGTTATATGGGATGACGTTATAACGTATTACATTATATGGGAAGACGTTATAACGTATTGCGTTATATGGTATGACGTTATAACGTATTACGTCATATGGGATGACGTTATAACGAATTACGTAATATGGGATGACGTTATAACGTAATAGGTTATATGGTATAACGTTATAACGTATTAGGTTATATGGTATGACGCTATAACGTATTACGTTATATGGTATGGCGTTATAACGTATTACGTTATATGGTATGACGTTATAACGTCATAGGTTATACGGTATGACGTTATAACGTAATACGTCATATGGTATGACCTTATAACGTATTACGTAATATGGGACGACGTTATAACGCATTACGTTATATGGGAAGACGTTATAACGTATTACGTTATATGGAATACCGTTATAACGTATTAGGTTATATGGTATGACGCTATAACGTATTACGTTATATGGCATGACGTTATAACGTAATACGTTATATGGTATGACGTTAATACGTAAATAGGTTATATGGTATGACGTTATACCGAATTACGTTATATGTGATGACGTTATAACGTAATAGGTTATATGGTATAACGTTATAACGTATTACGTTATATGGGATGACGTTATAACGTAAATAGGTTATATGGTATGACGTTATACCGTATTACGTTATATGGGATGACGTTATAACGCATTACGTAATATGGGATGACGTTATAACGTATTACGTTATGTGGGACGACGTTATAACCTAATGCGTTATATGCTATGACGTTATAACGTATCACGTTATATGGGATGACGTTATAACGTATTACGTTATATGGGATGACGTTATAACGTATTACGTTATATGGGAAGACGTTATAACGTATTGCGTTATATGGTATGACGTTATAACGTATTACGTTATATGGGATGACGTTATAACGTATTACGTAATATGGGATGACGTTATAACGTAATAGGTTATATGGTATAACGTTATAACGTATTACGTTATATGGGATCACGTTATAACGTATTACGTTATATGGGAAGACGTTATAACGTAATAGGTTATATGGTATAACGTTATAACGTATTACGTTGTATGGTATGACGTTATAACGTAATAGGTTATATGGTATGACGTTATAACGTAATACGTTATATGGTATGACGTTATAACCTTAAGTAGGTTATATGGTATGACGTTATACCGTATTACGTTATATGGGATGACGTTATAACGCATAACGTAATATGGGATGACGTTATATCGTAATAGGTTATATGGTATGACGGTATCACGTAATACGTTATATGGGATGACGTTATAACGTATTACGTTATATGGGATGACGTTATAACGCATTACGTAATAAGGGATGACGTTATAACGTATTACGTTATGTGGGACGACGTTATTACGTATTGCGTTATATGGGACGACGTTATAACGCATTACGTAATATGGGATGACGTTATAACGTAAATAGGTTATATGGTATGACGTTATAACGTATTGCGTTATATGGTATGACGTTATAACGTATTACGTTATATGGGATGACGTTATAACGTATTACGTTATATGGGATGACGTTATAATTATTACGTTATATGGGATGACGTTATAACGTAATAGGTTATATGGTATGACGTTATAAAGTAAATAGGTTATATGGTATGACGTTATACCGAATTACGTTATATGGTATGACGTTATAACGTAAATAGGTTATATGGTATGACGTTATACCGTATTACGTTATATGGGATGACGTTATAACGCATTACGTAATAAGGGATGACGTTATAACGTATTACGTTATGTGGGACGACGTTATAACGTATTGCGTTATATGGGATGACGTTATAACGTATTACGTTATATGGTATGACGTTATAACGTAAATAGGTTATATGGTATGACGTTATACCGTATTACGTTATATGGGATGACGTTATAACGTATTACGTTATGTGGGACGACGTTATAACGTATTGCGTTATATGGGATGACGCTATAACGTATTACGTTATATGGCATGACGTTATAACGTAATACGTTATGTGGTATGACGTTATAACGTTAATAGGTTATATGGTATGACGTTATACCGAATTACGTTATATGGTATGACGTTATAACGTGAATAGGTTATATGGTATGACGCTATAACGTAATACGTTATATGGTATGAAGTTATAACGTAAATAGGTTATATGGTATGACGTTATACCGTATTACGTTATATGGGATGACGTTATAACGCATTACGTAATATGGGATGACGTTATAACGTATTACGTTATGTGGGACGACGTTATAACGTAATGCGTTATATGGGATGACGTTATAACGTATTACGTTATATGGGATGACGTTATAACGTATTGCGTTATATGGGATGACGTTATAACGTATTACGTTATATGGGAAGACGTTATAACGTATTGCGTTATATGGTATGACGTTATAACGTATCACGTTATATGGGATGACGTCATAACGTATGACGTAATATGGGATGACGTTATAACGTAATAGGTTATATGGTATAACATTATAACGTATTAGGTTATATGGTATGACGCTATAACGTATTACGTTATATGGCATGACGTTATAACGTAACACGTTATATGGAATGACGTTATAACGTCATAGGTTATACGGTATGACGTTATAACGTAATAGGTTATATGGCATGACGCTATAACGTAATACGTTATATGGTATGACGTTATAACGTAAATAGATTATATGGTATGACGTTATACCGTATTAAGTTATATGGGATGACGTTATAACGCATTACGTAATGTGGGATGACGTTATAACGTATTACGTTATGTGGGACGACGTTATAACGTATTGCGTTATATGGAATGACGTTATAACGTCTTACGTTATATGGGATGACGTTATAGCGTATTACGTTATATGGGATGACGTTATAACGTAATAGGTTATATGGTATAACGTTATAACGTATTACGTTATATGGTATGACGTTATAACGTCATAGGTTATACGGTATGACGTTATAACGTAATACGTCATATGGTATGACGTTATAACGTATTACGTAATATGGGACGACGTTATAACGCATTACGTTATATGGGATGACGTTACAACGTATTACGTTATATGGAATACCGTTATAACGTATTAGGTTATATGGTATGACGCTATAACGTGTTACGTTATATGGCATGACGTTATATCGTAATACGTTATATGGTATGACGTTATTACGTAAATAGGTTATATGGTATGACGTTATACCGAATTACGTTATATGGGATGACGTTATAACGTATTACGTTATATGGGATGACGTTATAACGTATTACGTTATATGGAATACCGTTATAACGTATTAGGTTATATGGTATGACGCTATAACGTATTACGTTATATGGCATGACGTTATATCGTAATACGTTATATGGTATGACGTTAATACGTAAATAGGTTATATGGTATGACGTTATACCGAATTACGTTATATGGGATGACGTTATAACGCATTACGTAATATGGGATGACTTTATAACGTATTACGTTATGTGGGACGACGTTATATCGTAATGCGTCATATGGGATGACGTTATAACGTATTACGTTATATGGGATGACGTTATAACGTATTACGGTTTATGGGATGACGTTATAACGTATTATGTTATATGGGAAGACGTTATAACGTATTACGTTATAGGGGAAGACGTTATAACGTATTGCGTTATATGGTATGACGATATAACGTATTACGTTATATGGTATGACGTTATAACGTCATAGGTTATACGGCATGACGTTATAACGTAATACGTCATATGGTATGACGTTATAACGTATTACGTAATATGGGACGACGTTATAACGCATTACGTTATATGGGATGACGTTATAACGTATTACGTTATATGGAATACCGTTATAACGTATTACGTTATATGGTATGACGCTATAACGTATTACGTTATATGGCATGACGTTATAACGTAATACGTTATATGGTATGACGTTAATACGTAAATAGGTTATATGGTATGACGTTATTCCGAATTACGTTATATGGGATGACGTTATAACGCATTACGTAATATGGGATGACGTTATAACGTATTACGTTATGTGGGACGACGTTATAACGTAATACGTTATATGGGATGACGTTATAACGTATTACGTTATATGGGATGACGTTATAACGTATTACGTTATATGGGATGACGTTATAACGTATTACGTTATATGGGATGACGTTATAACGTATTACGTTATATGGGAAGGCGTTATAACGTATTACGTTATGTGGGACGACGTTATAACGTAATGCGTTATATGGGATGACGTTATAACGTATTACGTTATATGGGATGACGTTATAACGTATTACGTTATATGGGATGACGTTATAACGTATTACGTTATATGGGAAGACGTTATAACGTATTACGTTATATGGGAAGACGTTATAACGTATTGCGTTGTATGGTATGACGTTATAACGTATTACGTTATATGGTATGACGTTATAACGTCATAGGTTATACGGTATGACGTTATAACGTAATACGTCATATGGGATGACGTTATAACGTAAATAGGTTATATGGTATGACGTTATACCGAATTACGTTATATGGGATGACGTTATAACGCATTACGTAATATGGGATGACGTTATAACGTACTACGTTATGTGGGACGACGTTATAACGTAATGCGTTATATGGGATGACGTTATAACGTATTACGTTATATGGGATGACGTTATAACGTATTACGTTATATGGGATGACGTTATAACGTATTACGTTATATGGGATGACGTTATAACGTATTACGTTATATGGGAAGACGTTATAACGTATTACGTTATGTGGGACGACGTTATAACTTAATGCGTTATATGGGATGACGTTATAACGTCATAGGTTATACGGTATGACGTTATAACGTATTACGTTATATGGGAAGACGTTATAACGTATTGCGTTGTATGGTATGACGTTATAACGTATTACGTTATATGGGATGACGTTATAACGTATTACGTAATATGGGATGACGTTATAACGTATTACGTTATGTGGGACGACGTTATAACGTAATGCGTTATATGGGATGACGTTATAACGTATTACGTTATATGGGATGACGTTATAACGTATTACGTTATATGGGATGACGTTATACCGTATTGCGTTATATGGTATGACGTTATAACGTATTACGTTATATGGGATGACGTTATAACGTATTACGTAATATAGGATGACGTTATAACGTAATAGGTTATATGGTATAACGTTATAACGTATTAGGTTATATGGTATGACGCTATAACGTATTACGTTATATGGCATGACGTTATAACGTAATACGTTATATGGTATGACGTTATAATTATTACGTTATATGGGATGACGTTATAACGTAATAGGTTATATGGTATGACGTTATAAAGTAAATAGGTTATATGGTATGACGTTATACCGAATTACGTTATATGGTATGACGTTATAACGTAAATAGGTTATATGGTATGACGTTATACCGTATTACGTTATATGGGATGACGTTATAACGCATTACGTAATAAGGGATGACGTTATAACGTATTACGTTATGTGGGACGACGTTATAACGTATTGCGTTATATGGGATGACGTTATAACGTATTACGTTATATGGGATGACGTTATAACGTCATAGGTTATACGGTATGACGTTATAACGTATTACGTTATGTGGGACGACGTTATAACGTAATGCGTTATATGGGATGACGTTATAACGTATTACGTTATATGGGATGACGTTATAACGTATTACGTTATATGGGATGACGTTATACCGTATTGCGTTATATGGTATGACGTTATAACGTATTACGTTATATGGGATGACGTTATAACGTATTACGTAATATAGGATGACGTTATAACGTAATAGGTTATATGGTATAACGTTATAACGTATTAGGTTATATGGTATGACGCTATAACGTATTACGTTATATGGCATGACGTTATAACGTAATACGTTATATGGTATGACGTTATAATTATTACGTTATATGGGATGACGTTATAACGTAATAGGTTATATGGTATGACGTTATAAAGTAAATAGGTTATATGGTATGACGTTATACCGAATTACGTTATATGGTATGACGTTATAACGTAAATAGGTTATATGGTATGACGTTATACCGAATTACGTTATATGGGATGACGTTATAACGCATTACGTAATATGGGATGACGTTATAACGTATTACGTTATGTGGGACGACGCTATAACGTAATGCGTTATATGGGATGACGTTATAACGTATTACGTTATATGGGATGACGTTATAACGTATTACGTTACATGGGATGACGTTATAACGTATTACGTTATATGGGATGACGTTATAACGTATTACGTTATATGGGAATACGTTATAACGTATTACGTTATGTGGGACGACGTTATAACGTAATGCATTATATGGGATGACGTTATAACGTATTCCGTTATATGGGATGACGTTATAACGTATTACGTTATATGGGATGACGTTATAACGTATTACGTTATATGGGAAGACGTTATAACGTATTACGTTATATGGGAAGACGTTATAACGTATTGCGTTATATGGTATGACGTTATAACGTATTACGTTATATGGTATGACGTTATAACGTCATAGGTTATACGGTATGACGTTATAACGTAATACGTCATATGGTATGACGTTATAACGTATTACGTAATATGGGACGACGTTATAACGCATTACGTTATATGGGATGACGTTATAACGTATTACGTTATATGGAATACCGTTATAACGTATTGGGTTATATGGTATGACGCTATAACGTATTAGGTTATATGGCATGACGTTATAACGTAATACGTCATATGGGATGACGTTATAACGTATTACGTTATGTGGGACGACGTTATAACGTAATGCGTTATATGGGATGACGTTATAACGTATTACGTTATATGGGATGACGTTATAACGTATTACGTTATATGGGAATACGTTATAACGTATTACGTTATGTGGGACGACGTTATAACGTAATGCATTATATGGGATGACGTTATAACGTATTCCGTTATATGGGATGACGTTATAACGTATTACGTTATATGGGATGACGTTATAACGTATTACGTTATATGGGAAGACGTTATACCGAATTACGTTATATGGGATGACGTTATAACGTAATAGGTTGTATGGTATAACGCTATAACGTATTACGTTATATGGGATGACGTTATAACGTAAATAGGTTATATGGTATGACGTTATACCGTATTATGTTATATGGGATAACGTTATAACGTATTACGTTATATGGGAAGACGTTATAACGTATTACGTTATGTGGGACGACGTTATAACGTAATGCGTTATATGGGATGACGTTATAACGTATTACGTTATATGGGATGACGTTATAACGTATTACGTTATATGGGATGACGTTATAACGTATTACGTTATATGGGAAGACGTTATAACGTATTACGTTATATGGGATGACGTTATAACGTATTACGTTATATGGGAAGACGTTATAACGTATTACGTTATATGGGAAGACGTTATAACGTATTGCGTTATATGGTATGACGTTATAACGTATTACGTTATATGGTATGACGTTATAACGTCATAGGTTATACGGTATGACGTTATAACGTAATACGTCATATGGGATGACGTTATAACGTAAATAGGTTATATGGTATGACGTTATACCGTATTACGTTATATGGGATGACGTTATAACGCATTACGTAATATGGGATGACGTTATAACGTATTACGTTATGTGGGACGACGTTATAACGTAATGCGTTATATGGGATGACGTTATAACGTATTACGTTATATGGGATGACGTTATAACGTATTACGTTATATGGGATGACGTTATAACGTATTGCGTTATATGGTATGACGTTATAACGTATTACGTTATATGGGATGACGATATAACGTATTACGTAATATGGGATGACGTTATAACGTAATAGGTTATATGGTATAACGTTATAACGTATTAGGTTATATGGTATGACGCTATAACGTATTACGTTATATGGGATGACGTTATAACGTAATACGTTATATGGTATGACGTTATAACGTCATAGGTTATACGGTATGACGTTATAACGTAATAGGTTATATGGCATGACGCTATAACGTAATACGTTATATGGTATGACGTTATAACGTAAATAGATTATATGGTATGACGTTATACCGTATTACGTTATATGGGATGACGTTATAACGCATTACGTAATGTGGGATGACGTTATAACGTATTACGTTATGTGGGACGACGTTATAACGTATTGCGTTATATGGTATGACGTTATAACGTATTACGTTATATGGTATGACGTTATAACGTCATAGGTTATACGGTATGACGTTATAACGTAATACGTCATATGCGATGACGTTATAACGTATTACGTTATGTGGGACGACGTTATAACGTAATGCGTTATATGGGATGACGTTATAACGTATTACGTTATATGGGATGACGTCATAACGTATTACGTTATATGGGATGACGTTATAACGTATTACGTTATATGGGATAACGTTATAACGTAATGCGTTATATGGGATGACGTTATAACGTATTACGTTATATGGGATGACGTTATAACGTATTACGTTACATGGGATGACGTTATAACGTATTACGTTATATGGGATGACGTTATAACGTATTACGTTATATGGGAATACGTTATAACGTATTACGTTATGTGGGACGACGTTATAACGTAATGCATTATATGGGATGACGTTATAACGTATTCCGTTATATGGGATGACGTTATAACGTATTACGTTATATGGGATGACGTTATAACGTATTACGTTATATGGGAAGACGTTATAACGTATTACGTTATATGGGAAGACGTTATAACGTATTGCGTTATATGGTATGACGTTATAACGTATTACGTTATATGGTATGACGTTATAACGTCATAGGTTATACGGTATGACGTTATAACGTAATACGTCATATGGTATGACGTTATAACGTATTACGTAATATGGGACGACGTTATAACGCATTACGTTATATGGGATGACGTTATAACGTATTACGTTATATGGAATACCGTTATAACGTATTAGGTTATATGGTATGACGCTATAACGTATTAGGTTATATGGCATGACGTTATAACGTAATACGTTATATGGTATGACGTTAATACGTAAATAGGTTATATGGTATGACGTTATACCGAATTACGTTATATGGGATGACGTTATAACGTATTACGTTATATGGGAATACGTTATAACGTATTACGTTATGTGGGACGACGTTATAACGTAATGCATTATATGGGATGACGTTATAACGTATTCCGTTATATGGGATGACGTTATAACGTATTACGTTATATGGGATGACGTTATAACGTATTACGTTATATGGGAAGACGTTATACCGAATTACGTTATATGGGATGACGTTATAACGTAATAGGTTGTATGGTATAACGCTATAACGTATTACGTTATATGGGATGACGTTATAACGTAAATAGGTTATATGGTATGACGTTATACCGTATTATGTTATATGGGATAACGTTATAACGTATTACGTTATATGGGAAGACGTTATAACGTATTACGTTATGTGGGACGACGTTATAACGTAATGCGTTATATGGGATGACGTTATAACGTATTACGTTATATGGGATGACGTTATAACGTATTACGTTATATGGGATGACGTTATAACGTATTACGTTATATGGGAAGACGTTATAACGTATTACGTTATATGGGAAGACGTTATAACGTATTGCGTTATATGGTATGACGTTATAACGTATTACGTTATATGGTATGACGTTATAACGTCATAGGTTATACGGTATGACGTTATAACGTAATACGTCATATGCGATGACGTTATAACGTATTACGTTATGTGGGACGACGTTATAACGTAATGCGTTATATGGGATGACGTTATAACGTATTACGTTATATGGGATGACGTCATAACGTATTACGTTATATGGGATGACGTTATAACGTATTACGTTATATGGGATAACGTTATAACGTAATGCGTTATATGGGATGACGTTATAACGTATTACGTTATATGGGATGACGTTATAACGTATTACGTTACATGGGATGACGTTATAACGTATTACGTTATATGGGATGACGTTATAACGTATTACGTTATATGGGAATACGTTATAACGTATTACGTTATGTGGGACGACGTTATAACGTAATGCATTATATGGGATGACGTTATAACGTATTCCGTTATATGGGATGACGTTATAACGTATTACGTTATATGGGATGACGTTATAACGTATTACGTTATATGGGAAGACGTTATAACGTATTACGTTATATGGGAAGACGTTATAACGTATTGCGTTATATGGTATGACGTTATAACGTATTACGTTATATGGTATGACGTTATAACGTCATAGGTTATACGGTATGACGTTATAACGTAATACGTCATATGGTATGACGTTATAACGTATTACGTAATATGGGACGACGTTATAACGCATTACGTTATATGGGATGACGTTATAACGTATTACGTTATATGGAATACCGTTATAACGTATTAGGTTATATGGTATGACGCTATAACGTATTAGGTTATATGGCATGACGTTATAACGTAATACGTTATATGGTATGACGTTAATACGTAAATAGGTTATATGGTATGACGTTATACCGAATTACGTTATATGGGATGACGTTATAACGTAATAGGTTGTATGGTATAACGTTATAACGTATTACGTTATATGGGATGACGTTATAACGTAAATAGGTTATATGGTATGACGTTATACCGTATTATGTTATATGGGATGACGTTATAACGCATTACGTAATATGGGATGTCGTTATAACGTATTACGTTATGTGGGACGACGTTATAACGTAATGCGTTATATGGGATGACGTTATAACGTATTACGTTATATGGGATGACGTCATAACGTATTACGTTATATGGGATGACGTTATAACGTATTACGTTATATGGGATAACGTTATAACGTATTACGTTATATGGGAAGACGTTATAACGTATTACGTTATGTGGGACGACGTTATAACGTAATGCGTTATATGGGATGACGTTATAACGTATTACGTTATATGGGATGACGTTATAACGTATTACGTTATATGGGATGACGTTATAACGTATTACGTTATATGGGAAGACGTTATAACGTATTACGTTATATGGGAAGACGTTATAACGTATTGCGTTATATGGTATGACGTTATAACGTATTACGTTATATGGTATGACGTTATAACGTCATAGGTTATACGGTATGACGTTATAACGTAATACGTCATATGGGATGACGTTATAACGTAAATAGGTTATATGGTATGACGTTATACCGTATTACGTTATATGGGATGACGTTATAACGCATTACGTAATATGGGATGACGTTATAACGTATTACGTTATGTGGGACGACGTTATAACGTAATGCGTTATATGGGATGACGTTATAACGTATTACGTTATATGGGATGACGTTATAACGTATTACGTTATATGGGATGACGTTATAACGTATTGCGTTATATGGTATGACGTTATAACGTATTACGTTATATGGGATGACGATATAACGTATTACGTAATATGGGATGACGTTATAACGTAATAGGTTATATGGTATAACGTTATAACGTATTAGGTTATATGGTATGACGCTATAACGTATTACGTTATATGGGATGACGTTATAACGTAATACGTTATATGGTATGACGTTATAACGTCATAGGTTATACGGTATGACGTTATAACGTAATAGGTTATATGGCATGACGCTATAACGTAATACGTTATATGGTATGACGTTATAACGTAAATAGATTATATGGTATGACGTTATACCGTATTACGTTATATGGGATGACGTTATAACGCATTACGTAATGTGGGATGACGTTATAACGTATTACGTTATGTGGGACGACGTTATAACGCATTACGTTATATGGGATGACGTTATAACGTATTACGTTATATGGAATACCGTTATAACGTATTAGGTTATATGGTATGACGCTATTAACGTATTACGTTATATGGCATGACGTTATAACGTAATACGTTATATGGTATGACGTTAATACGTAAATAGGTTATATGGTATGACGTTATACCGAATTACGTTATATGGGATGACGTTATAACGCATTACGTTATATGGGATGACGTTATAACGTATTACGTAATATGGGATGACGTTATAATGTATTACGTTATGTGGGACGACGTTATATCGTAATGCGTTATATGGGATGACGTTATAACGTATTACGTTATATGGGATGACGTTATAACGAATTACGTTATATCGGATGACGTTATACCGTATTGCGTTATATGGTATGACGTTATAACGTATTACGTTATATGGGATGACGTTATAACGTATTACGTAATATAGGATGACGTTATAACGTAATAGGTTATATGGTATAACGTTATAACGTATTAGGTTATATGGTATGACGCTATAACGTATTACGTTATATGGCATGACGTTATAACGTAATACGTTATATGGTATGACGTTATAACGTCATAGGTTATACGGTATGACGTTATAACGTAATAGGTTATATGGCATGACGCTATAACGTAATACGTTATATGGTATGACGTTAAAACGTAAATAGATTATATGGTATGACGTTATACCGTATTACGTTATATGGGATGACGTTATAACGCATTACGTAATGTGGGATGACGTTATAACGTATTACGTTATGTGGGACGACGTTATAACGTATTGCGTTATATGGAATGACGTTATAACGTCTTACGTTATATGGGATGACGTTATAACGTATTACGTTATATGGGATGACGTTATAACGTAATAGGTTATATGGTATAACGTTATAACGTATTACGTTATATGGTATGACGTTATAACGTCATAGGTTATACGGTATGACGTTATAACGTAATACGTCATATGGTATGACGTTATAACGTATTACGTAATATGGGATGACGTTATAACGTATTACGTTATGTGGGACGACGTTATAACGTAATGCGTTATATGGGATGACGTTATAACGTATTACGTTATATGGGATGACGTTATAACGAATTACGTTATATGGGATGACGTTATACCGTATTACGTTATATGGTATGACGTTATAACGTATTACGTTATATGGGATGACGTTATAACGTATTACGTAATATAGGATGACGTTATAACGTAATAGGTTATATGGTATAACGTTATAACGTATTAGGTTATATGGTATGACGCTATGACGTATTACGTTATATGGCATGACGTTATAACGTAATACGTTATATGGTATGACGTTATAACGTCATAGGTTATACGGTATGACGTTATACCGAATTACGTTATATGGGATGACGTTATAACGCATTACGTAATATGGGATGACGTTATAACGTATTACGTTATGTGGGACGACGCTATAACGTAATGCGTTATATGGGATGACGTTATAACGTATTACGTTATATGGGATGACGTTATAACGTATTACGTTACATGGGATGACGTTATAACGTATTACGTCATATGGGATGACGTTATAACGTATTACGTTATATGGGAATACGTTATAACGTATTACGTTATGTGGGACGACGTTATAACGTAATGCATTATATGGGATGACGTTATAACGTATTACGTTATATGGGATGACGTTATAACGTATTACGTTATATGGGATGACGTTATAACGTATTACGATATATGGGTAGACGTTATAACGTATTACGTTATATGGGAAGACGTTATAACGTATTGCGTTATATGGTATGACGTTATAACGTATTACGTTATATGGGAAGACGTTATAACGTATTGCGTTATATGGTATGACGTTATAACGTATTACGTTATATGGGATGACGTTATAACGTATTACGTAATATGGGATGACGTTATAACGTAATAGGTTATATGGTATAACGTTATAACGTATTACGTTATATGGGATGACGTCATAACGCATTACGTAATATGGGATGACGTTATAACGTATTACGTTATGTGGGACGACGTTATAATGTAATGCGTTATATGGGATGACTTTATAACGTATTACGTTATATGGGATGACGTTATAACGTATTACGTTATATGGGATGACGTTATAACGTATTACGTTATATGGGAAGACGTTATAACGTATTGCGTTATATGGTATGACGGTTATAACGTATTACGTTATATGGTATGACGTTAATACGTAAATAGGTTATATGGTATGACGTTAATACGTAAATAGGTTATATGGTATGACGTTACACCGAATTACGTTATATGGGATGACGTTATAACGTAATAGGTTATATGGTATAACGTTATAAAGTATTACGTTATATGGGATGACGTTATAACGTAAATAGGTTATATGGTATGACGTTATACCGTATTACGTTATATGGGATGACGTCATAACGCATTACGTAATATGGGATGACGTTATAACGTATTACGTTATGTGGGACGACGTTATAATGTAATGCGTTATATGGGATGACTTTATAACGTATTACGTTATATGGGATGACGTTATAACGTATTACGTTATATGGGATGACGTTATAACGTATTACGTTATATGGGAAGACGTTATAACGTATTGCGTTATATGGTATGACGTTATAACGTATTACGTTATATGGGATGACGTTATAACGTATTACGTAATATGGGATGACGTTATAACGTAATAGGTTATATGGTATAACGTTATAACGTATTATGTTATATGGGATGACGTTATAACGTATTACGTTATATGGCATGACGTTATAACGTCATAGGTTATACGGTATGACGTTATAACGTAATACGTCATATGGTATGACGTTATAACGTATTACGTAATATGGGACGACGTTATAACGCATTACGTTATATGGGATGTCGTTATAACGTATTACGTTATATGGAATACCGTTATAACGTATTAGGTTATATGGTATGACGCTATAACGTATTACGTTATATGGCATGACGTTATAACGTAATACGTTATATGGTATGACGTTAATACGTAAATAGGTTATATGGTATGACGTTATACCGAATTACGTTATATGGTATGACGTTATAACGTAATAGGTTATATGGTATAACGTTATAACGCATTACGTAATATGGGATGACGTTATAACGTATTACGTTATGTGGGACGACGTTATAACGTAATGCGTTATATGGGATGACGTTATAACGTATTACGTTATATGGGATGACGTTATAACGTATTACGTTATATGGGATGACGTTATAACGTATTACGTTATATGGGAATACGTTATAACGTATTACGTTATATGGGAAGACGTTATAACGAATTGCGTTCTATGGTATGACGTTATAACGTATTTCGTTATATGGTATGACGTTATAACGTCATAGGTTATACGGTTTGACGTTATAACGTAATACGTCATATGGTATGACGTTATAACGTATTACGTAATATGGGACGACGTTATAACGCATTACGTTATATGGGATGACGTTATAACGTATTACGTTATATGGAATAGCGTTATAACGTATTAGGTTATATGGTATGACGCTATAACGTATTACGTTATATGGCATGACGTTATAACGTAATACGTTATATGGTATGACGTTAATACGTAAATAGGTTATATGGTATGACGTTACACCGAATTACGTTATATGGGATGACGTTATAACGTAATAGGTTATATGGTATAACGTTATAAAGTTTTACGTTATATGGGATGACGTTATAACGTAAATAGGTTATATGGTATGACGTTATACCGTATTACGTTATATGGGATGACGTTATAACGCATTACGTAATATGGGATGACGTTATAACGTATTACGTTATGTGGGACGACGTTATAATGTAATGCGTTATATGGGATAACGTTATAACGTATTACGTTATATGGGATGACTTTATAACGTATTACGTTATATGGGATGACGTTATAACGTATTACGTTATATGGGAAGACGTTATAACGTATTGCGTTATATGGTATGACGTTATAACGTATTACGTTATATGGGATGACGTTATAACGTATTACGTAATATGGGATGACGTTATAACGTAATAGGTTATATGGTATAACGTTATAACGTATTATGTTATATGGGATGACGTTATAACGTATTACGTTATATGGGAAGACGTTATAACGTAATAGGTTATATGGTATAACGTTATAACGTATTACGTTGTATGATATGACGTTATAACGTAATAGGTTATATGGTATGACGTTATAACGTAATACGTTATATGGTATGACTTTATAACGTAAATAGGTTATATGGTATGACGTTATACCGTATTACGTTATATGGGATGACGTTATAACGCATTACGTAATATGGGATGACGTTATAACGTATTACGTTATGTGGGACGACGTTATAATGTAATGCGTTATATGGGATAACGTTATAACGTATTACGTTATATGGCATGACGTTATAACGTAATACGTTATATGGTATGACGTTAATACGTAAATAGGTTATATGGTATGACGTTACACCGAATTACGTTATATGGGATGACGTTATAACGTAATAGGTTATATGGTATAACGTTATAACGTATTACGTCATATGGGATGACGTTATAACGAATTACGTAATATGGGATGACGTTATAACGTAATAGGTTATATGGTATAACGTTATAACGTATTAGGTTATGTGGGACGACGTTATAACGTAATGCGTTATATGGGATGACGTTATAACGTATTACGTTATATGGGATGACGTTATAACGTATTACGTTATATGGGATGACGTTATAACGTATTACGTTATATGGGAAGACGTTATAACGTATTGCGTTATATGGTATGACGTTATAACGTATTACGTCATATGGGATGACGTTATAACGAATTACGTAATATGGGATGACGTTATAACGTAATAGGTTATATGGTATAACGTTATAACGTATTAGGTTATATGGTATGACGCTATAACGTATTACGTTATATGGTATGACGTTATAACGTATTACGTCATATGGGATGACGTTATAACGAATTACGTAATATGGGATGACGTTATAACGTAATAGGTTATATGGTATAACGTTATAACGTATTAGGTTATATGGGATGACGTTATAACGTATTACGTTATATGGGATGACGTTATAACGTATTACGTTATATGGGATGACGTTATAACGTATTACGTTATATGGGAATACGTTATAACGTATTACGTTATATGGGAAGACGTTATAACGAATTGCGTTATATGGTATGACGTTATAACGTATTTCGTTATATGGTATGACGTTATAACGTCATAGGTTATACGGTTTGACGTTATAACGTAATACGTCATATGGTATGACGTTATAACGTATTACGTAATATGGGACGACGTTATAACGCATTACGTTATATGGGATGACGTTATAACGTATTACGTTATATGGAATAGCGTTATAACGTATTAGGTTATATGGTATGACGCTATAACGTATTACGTTATATGGCATGACGTTATAACGTAATACGTTATATGGTATGACGTTAATACGTAAATAGGTTATATGGTATGACGTTACACCGAATTACGTTATATGGGATGACGTTATAACGTAATAGGTTATATGGTATAACGTTATAAAGTATTACGTTATATGGGATGACGTTATAACGTAAATAGGTTATATGGTATGACGTTATACCGTACTACGTTATATGGGATGACGTTATAACGCATTACGTAATATGGGATGACGTTATAACGTATTACGTTATGTGGGACGACGTTATAATGTAATGCGTTATATGGGATAACGTTATAACGTATTACGTTATATGGGATGACATTATAACGTATTACGTTATATGGGATGACGTTATAACGTATTACGTTATATGGGAAGACGTTATAACGTATTGCGTTATATGGTATGACGTTATAACGTATTACGTTATATGGGATGACGTTATAACGTATTACGTAATATGGGATGACGTTATAACGTAATAGGTTATATGGTATAACGTTATAACGTATTATGTTATATGGCATGACGTTATAACGTAATACGTTATATGGTATGGCGTTAATACGTAAATAGGTTATATGGTATGACGTTACACCGAATTACGTTATATGGGATGACGTTATAACGTAATAGGTTATATGGTATAACGTTATAAAGTATTACGTTATATGGGATGACGTTATAACGTAAATAGGTTATATGGTATGACGTTATACCGTATTACGTTATATGGGATGACGTTATAACGCATTACGTAATATGGGATGACGTTATAACGTATTACGTTATGTGGGACGACGTTATAATGTAATGCGTTATATGGGATAACGTTATAACGTATTACGTTATATGGCATGACGTTATAACGTAATACGTTATATGGTATGACGTTATAACGTATTACGTTATATGGGATGACGTTATAACGTATTACGTTATATGGGATGACGTTATAACGCATTACGTAATATGGGATGACGTTATAACGTATTACGTTATGTGGGACGACGTTATAATGTAATGCGTTATATGGGATAACGTTATAACGTATTACGTTATATGGCATGACGTTATAACGTAATACGTTATATGGTATGACGTTAATACGTAAATAGGTTATATGGTATGACGTTACACCGAATTACGTTATATGGGATGACGTTATAACGTAATAGGTTATATGGTATAACGTTATAAAGTATTACGTTATATGGGATGACGTTATAACGTAAATAGGTTATATGGTATGACGTTATACCGTATTACGTTATATGGGATGACGTTATAACGCATTACGTTATGTGGGACGACGTTATAATGTAATGCGTTATATGGGATAACGTTATAACGTATTACGTTATATGGCATGACGTTATAACGTAATACGTTGTATGGTATGACGTTAATACGTAAATAGGTTATATGGTATGACGTTACACCGAATTACGTTATATGGGATGACGTTATAACGTAATAGGTTATATGGTATAACGTTATAAAGTATTACGTTATATGGGATGACGTTATAACGTAAATAGGTTATATGGTATGACGTTATAACGTATTACGTCATATGGGACGACGTTATAACGAATTACGTAATATGGGATGACGTTATAACGTAATAGGTTATATGGTATAACGTTATAACGTATTAGGTTATATGGTATGACGCTATAACGTATTACGTTATATGGTATGGCGTTATAACGTATTACGTTATATGGTATGACGTTATAACGTCATAGGTTATACGGTATGACGTTATAACGTAATACGTCATATGGTATGACGTTATAACGTATTACGTAATATGGGACGACGTTATAACGCATTACGTTATATGGGAAGACGTTATAACGTATTACGTTATATGGAATACCGTTATAACGTATTAGGTTATATGGTATGACGCTATAACGTATTACGTTATATGGCATGACGTTATAACGTAATACGTTATATGGTATGACGTTAATACGTAAATAGGTTATATGGTATGACGTTATACCGAATTACGTTATATGTGATGACGTTATAACGTAATAGGTTATATGGTATAACGTTATAACGTATTACGTTATATGCGATGACGTTATAACGTAAATAGGTTATATGGTATGACGTTATACCGTATTACGTTTTATGGGATGACGTTATAACGCATTACGTAATATGGGATGACGTTATAACGTATTACGTTATGTGGGACGACGTTATAACGTAATGCGTTATATGGGATGACGTTATAACGTATTACGTTATATGGGATGACGTTATAACGTATTACGTTATATGGGATGACGTTATAACGTATTACGTTATATGGGAAGACGTTATAACGTATTGCGTTATATGGTATGACGTTATAACGTATTACGTTATATGGGATGACGTTATAACGTATTACGTAATATGGGATGACGTTATAACGTAATAGGTTATATGGTATAACGTTATAACGTTTTACGTTATATGGGATCACGTTATAACGTATTACGTTATATGGGAAGACGTTATAACGTAATAGGTTATATGGTATAACGTTATAACGTATTACGTTGTATGGCATGACGTTATAACGTAATAGGTTATATGGTATGACGTTATAACGTAATACGTTATATGGTGTGACGTTATGACCTTAAGTAGGTTATATGGTATGACGTTATACCGTATTACGCTATATGGGATGACGTTATAACGCATTACGTAATATGGCATGACGTTATATCGTAATACGTTATATGGTATGACGTTGATACGTAAATAGGTTATATGGTATGACGTTATACCGAATTACGTTATATGGGATGACGTTATAACGCATTACGTAATATGGGATGACTTTATAACGTATTACGTTATGTGGGACGACGTTATATCGTAATGCGTCATATGGGATGACGTTATAACGTATTACGTTATATGGGATGACGTTATAACGTATTACGTTATATGGGATGACGTTATAACGTATTATGTTATATGGGAAGACGTTATAACGTATTACGTTATAGGGGAAGACGTTATAACGTATTGCGTTATATGGTATGACGTTATAACGTATTACGTTATATGGTATGACGTTATAACGTCATAGGTTATACGGTATGACGTTATAACGTAATACGTCATATGGTATGACGTTATAACGTATTACGTAATATGGGACGACGTTATAACGCATTACGTTATATGGGATGACGTTATAACGTATTACGTTATATGGGATGACGTTATAACGTATTACGTTATATGGGATGACGTTATACCGTATTGCGTTATATGGGATTACGTTATAACGTCATAGGTTATACGGTATGACGTTATAACGTATTACGTTATATGGGAAGACGTTATAACGTATTGCGTTATATGGTATGACGTTATAACGTATTACGTTATATGGTATGACGTTATAACGTCATAGGTTATACGGTATGACGTTATAACGTAATACGTCATATGGTATGACGTTATAACGTATTACGTAATATGGGAAGACGTTATAACGTATTACGTTATGTGGGACGACGTTATAACGTAATGCGTTATATGGGATGACGTTATAACGTCATAGGTTATACGGTATGACGTTATAACGTATTACGTTATATGGGAAGACGTTATAACGTATTGCGTTATATGGTATGACGTTATAACGTATTACGTTATATGGGATGACGTTATAACGTATTACGTAATATGGGATGACGTTATAACGTATTACGTTATGTGGGACGACGTTATAACGTAATGCGTTATATGGGATGACGTTATAACGTATTACGTTATATGGGATGACGTTATAACGTATTACGTTATATGGGATGACGTTATACCGTATTGCGTTATATGGTATGACGTTATAACGTATTACGTTATATGGGATGACGTTATAACGTATTACGTAATATAGGATGACGTTATAACGTAATAGGTTATATGGTATAACGTTATAACGTATTAGGTTATATGGTATGACGCTATAACGTATTACGTTATATGGCATGACGTTATATGGCATGACGTTATAACGTAATACGTTATATGGTATGACGTTATAAGGTCATAGGTTATACGGTATGACGTTATAACGTTATAGGTTATATGGCATGACGCTATAACGTAATACGTTATATGGTATGACGTTATAACGTAAATAGATTATATGGTATGACGTTATACCGTATTACGTTATATGGGATGACGTTATAACGCATTACGTAATGTGGGATGACGTTATAACGTATTACGTTATGTGGGATGACGTTATAACGTAATAGGTTATATGGTATAACGTTATAACGTATTACGTTATGTGGTATGACGTTATAACGTAAATAGGTTATATGGTATGACGTTATACCGTATTACGTTATATGGGATGACGTTATAACGTATTACGTTATGTGGGACGACGTTATAACGTATTGCGTTATATGGGATGACGCTATAACGTATTACGTTATATGGCATGACGTTATAACGTAATACGTTATGTGGTATGACGTTATAACGTTAATAGGTTATATGGTATGACGTTATACCGAATTACGTTATATGGTATGACGTTATAACGTGAATAGGTTATATGGTATGACGCTATAACGTAATACATTATATGGTATGAAGTTATAACGTAAATAGGTTATATGGTATGACGTTATACCGTATTACGTTATATGGGATGACGTTATAACGCATTACGTAATATGGGATGACGTTATAACGTATTACGTTATGTGGGACGACGTTATAACGTAATGCGTTATATGGGATGACGTTATAACGTATTACGTTATATGGGATGACGTTATAACGTATTGCGTTATATGGGATGACGTTATAACGTATTACGTTATATGGGAAGACGTTATAACGTATTGCGTTATATGGTATGACGTTATAACGTATCACGTTATATGGGATGACGTTATAACGTATTACGTAATATGGGATGACGTTATAACGTAATAGGTTATATGGTATAACATTATAACGTATTAGGTTATATGGTATGACGCTATAACGTATTACGTTATATGGCATGACGTTATAACGTAATACGTTATATGGTATGACGTTATAACGTCATAGGTTATACGGTATGACGTTATAACGTAATAGGTTATATGGCATGACGCTATAACGTAATACGTTATATGGTATGACGTTATAACGTAAATAGATTATATGGTATGACGTTATACCGTATTACGTTATATGGGATGACGTTATAACGCATTACGTAATGTGGGATGACGTTATAACGTATTACGTTATGTGGGACGACGTTATAACGTATTGCGTTATATGGAATGACGTTATAACGTCTTACGTTATATGGGATGACGTTATAGCGTATTACGTTATATGGGATGACGTTATAACGTAATAGGTTATATGGTATAACGTTATAACGTATTACGTTATATGGTATGACGTTATAACGTCATAGGTTATACGGTATGACGTTATAACGTAATACGTCATATGGTATGACGTTATAACGTATTACGTAATATGGGACGACGTTATAACGCATTACGTTATATGGGATGACGTTACAACGTATTACGTTATATGGAATACCGTTATAACGTATTAGGTTATATGGTATGACGCTATAACGTATTACGTTATATGGCATGACGTTATATCGTAATACGTTATATGGTATGACGTTATTACGTAAATAGGTTATATGGTATGACGTTATACCGAATTACGTTATATGGGATGACGTTATAACGTATTACGTTATATGGGATGACGTTATAACGTATTACGTTATATGGAATACCGTTATAACGTATTAGGTTATATGGTATGACGCTATAACGTATTACGTTATATGGCATGACGTTATATCGTAATACGTTATATGGTATGACGTTAATACGTAAATAGGTTATATGGTATGACGTTATACCGAATTACGTTATATGGGATGACGTTATAACGCATTACGTAATATGGGATGACTTTATAACGTATTACGTTATGTGGGACGACGTTATATCGTAATGCGTCATATGGGATGACGTTATAACGTATTACGTTATATGGGATGACGTTATAACGTATTACGTTATATGGGATGACGTTATAACGTATTATGTTATATGGGAAGACGTTATAACGTATTACGTTATAGGGGAAGACGTTATAACGTATTGCGTTATATGGTATGACGTTATAACGTATTACGTTATATGGAATGACGTTATAACGTCATAGGTTATACGGTATGACGTTATAACGTAATACGTCATATGGTATGACGTTATAACGTATTACGTAATATGGGACGACGTTATAACGCATTACGTTATATGGGATGACGTTATAACGTATTACGTTATATGGGATGACGTTATAACGTATTACGTTATATGGGATGACGTTATACCGTATTGCGTTATATGGGATTACGTTATAACGTCATAGGTTATACGGTATGACGTTATAACGTATTACGTTATATGGGAAGACGTTATAACGTATTGCGTTATATGGTATGACGTTATAACGTATTACGTTATATGGTATGACGTTATAACGTCATAGGTTATACGGTATGACGTTATAACGTAATACGTCATATGGTATGACGTTATAACGTATTACGTAATATGGGAAGACGTTATAACGTATTACGTTATGTGGGACGACGTTATAACGTATTACGTAATATGGGATGACGTTATAACGTATTACGTTATGTGGGACGACGTTATAACGTAATGCGTTATATGGGATGACGTTATAACGTATTACGTTATATGGGATGACGTTATAACGTATTACGTTATATGGGATGACGTTATACCGTATTGCGTTATATGGTATGACGTTATAACGTATTACGTTATATGGGATGACGTTATAACGTATTACGTAATATAGGATGACGTTATAACGTAATAGGTTATATGGTATAACGTTATAACGTATTAGGTTATATGGTATGACGCTATAACGTATTACGTTATATGGCATGACGTTATATGGCATGACGTTATAACGTAATACGTTATATGGTATGACGTTATAAGGTCATAGGTTATACGGTATGACGTTATAACGTTATAGGTTATATGGCATGACGCTATAACGTAATACGTTATATGGTATGACGTTATAACGTAAATAGATTATATGGTATGACGTTATACCGTATTACGTTATATGGGATGACGTTATAACGTATTACGTTATATGGTATGACGTTATAACGTCATAGGTTATACGGTATGACGTTATAACGTATTACGTTATATGGGATGACGTTATAACGTATTACGTTATATGGGATGACGTTATACCGTATTGCGTTATATGGGATTACGTTATAACGTCATAGGTTATACGGTATGACGTTATAACGTATTACGTTATATGGGAAGACGTTATAACGTATTGCGTTATATGGTATGACGTTATAACGTATTACGTTATATGGTATGACGTTATAACGTCATAGGTTATACGGTATGACGTTATAACGTAATACGTCATATGGTATGACGTTATAACGTATTACGTAATATGGGAAGACGTTATAACGTATTACGTTATGTGGGACGACGTTATAACGTAATGCGTTATATGGGATGACGTTATAACGTCATAGGTTATACGGTATGACGTTATAACGTATTACGTTATATGGGAAGACGTTATAACGTATTGCGTTATATGGTATGACGTTATAACGTATTACGTTATATGGGATGACGTTATAACGTATTACGTAATATGGGATGACGTTATAACGTATTACGTTATGTGGGACGACGTTATAACGTAATGCGTTATATGGGATGACGTTATAACGTATTACGTTATATGGGATGACGTTATAACGTATTACGTTATATGGGATGACGTTATACCGTATTGCGTTATATGGTATGACGTTATAACGTATTACGTTATATGGGATGACGTTATAACGTATTACGTAATATAGGATGACGTTATAACGTAATAGGTTATATGGTATAACGTTATAACGTATTAGGTTATATGGTATGACGCTATAACGTATTACGTTATATGGCATGACGTTATATGGCATGACGTTATAACGTAATACGTTATATGGTATGACGTTATAAGGTCATAGGTTATACGGTATGACGTTATAACGTTATAGGTTATATGGCATGACGCTATAACGTAATACGTTATATGGTATGACGTTATAACGTAAATAGATTATATGGTATGACGTTATACCGTATTACGTTATATGGGATGACGTTATAACGCATTACGTAATGTGGGATGACGTTATATGGCATGACGCTATAACGTAATACGTAATACATAACGTATTACGTTATGTGGGACGACGTTATAACGTATTGCGTTATATGGAATGACGTTATAACGTCTTACGTTATATGGGATGACGTTATAACGTATTACGTTATATGGGATGACGTTATAACGTAATAGGTTATATGGTATAACGTTATAACGTCATAGGTTATACGGTATGACGTTATAACGTAATACGTCATATGGTATGACGTTATAACGTATTACGTAATATGGGACGACGTTATAACGCATTACGTTATATGGGATGACGTTATAACGTATTACGTTATATGGAATACCGTTTTAACGTATTAGGTTATATGGTATGACGCTATTAACGTATTACGTTATATGGCATGACGTTATAACGTAATACGTTATATGGTATGACGTTAATACGTAAATAGGTTATATGGTATGACGTTATACCGAATTACGTTATATGGGATGACGTTATAACGCATTACGTAATATGGGATGACGTTATAACGTATTACGTTATGTGGGACGACGCTATAACGTAATGCGTTATATGGGATGACGTTATAACGTATTACGTTATATGGGATGACGTTATAACGTATTACGTTACATGGGATGACGTTATAACGTATTACGTTATATGGGATAACGTTATAACGTATTACGTTATATGGGATGACTTTATAACGTATTACGTTATATGGGATGACGTTATAACGTATTACGTTATATGGGAAGACGTTATAACGTATTGCGTTATATGGTATGACGTTATAACGTATTACGTTATATGGGATGACGTTATAACGTATTACGTAATATGGGATGACGTTATAACGTAATAGGTTATATGGTATAACGTTATAACGTATTATGTTATATGGGATGACGTTATAACGTATTACGTTATATGGGAAGACGTTATAACGTAATAGGTTATATGGTATAACGTTATAACGTATTACGTTGTATGATATGACGTTATAACGTAATAGGTTATATGGTATGACGTTATAATGTAATACGTTATATGGTATGACGTTATAACGTAAATAGGTTATATGGTATGACGTTATACCGTATTACGTTATATGGGATGACGTTATAACGCATTACGTAATATGGGATGACGTTATAACGTATTACGTTATGTGGGACGACGTTATAACGTAATGCGTTATATGGGATGACGTTATAACGTATTACGTTATATGGGATGACGTTATAACGTATTACGTTATATGGGATGACGTTATAACGTATTACGTTATATGGGAAGACGTTATAACGTATTGCGTTATATGGTATGACGTTATAACGTATTACGTCATATGGGATGACGTTATAACGAATTACGTAATATGGGATGACGTTATAACGTAATAGGTTATATGGTATAACGTTATAACGTATTAGGTTATATGGTATGACGCTATAACGTATTACGTTATATGGTATGGCGTTATAACGTATTACGTTATATGGTATGACGTTATAACGTCATAGGTTATACGGTATGACGTTATAACGTAATACGTCATATGGTATGACGTTATAACGTATTACGTAATATGGGACGACGTTATAACGCATTACGTTATATGGGAAGACGTTATAACGTATTACGTTATATGGAATACCGTTATAACGTATTAGGTTATATGGTATGACGCTATAACGTATTACGTTATATGGCATGACGTTATAACGTAATACGTTATATGGTATGACGTTAATACGTAAATAGGTTATATGGTATGACGTTATAACGCATTACGTAATATGGGATGACGTTATAACGTATTACGTTATGTGGGACGACGTTATAACGTAATGCGTTATATGGGATGACGTTATAACGTATTACGTTATATGGGATGACGTTATAACGTATTACGTTATATGGGATGACGTTATAACGTATTACGTTATATGGGAAGACGTTATAACGTATTGCGTTATATGGTATGACGTTATAACGTATTACGTTATATGGGATGACGTTATAACGTATTACGTAATATGGGATGACGTTATAACGTAATAGGTTATATGGTATAACGTTATAACGTATTACGTTATATGGGATCACGTTATAACGTATTACGTTATATGGGAAGACGTTATAACGTAATAGGTTATATGGTATAACGTTATAACGTATTACGTTGTATGGTATGACGTTATAACGTAATAGGTTATATGGTATGACGTTATAACGTAATACGTTATATGGTATGACGTTATAACCTTAAGTAGGTTATATGGTATGACGTTATACCCTATTACGTTATATGGGATGACGTTATAACGCATTACGTAATATGGGATGACGTTATATCGTAATAGGTTATATGGTATGACGGTATCACGTAATACGTTATATGGGATGACGTTATAACGTATTACGTTATATGGGATGACGTTATAACGCATTACGTAATAAGGGATGACGTTATTACGTATTACGTTATGTGGGACGACGTTATTACGTATTGCGTTATATGGGACGACGTTATAACGCATTACGTAATATGGGATGACGTTATAACGTAAATAGGTTATATGGTATGACGTTATAACGTATTGCGTTATATGGTATGACGTTATAACGTATTACGTTATATGGGATGACGTTATAACGTATTACGTTATATGGGATGACGTTATAATTATTACGTTATATGGGATGACGTTATAACGTAATAGGTTATATGGTATGACGTTATAAAGTAAATAGGTTATATGGTATGACGTTATACCGAATTACGTTATATGGTATGACGTTATAACGTAAATAGGTTATATGGTATGACGTTATACCGTATTACGTTATATGGGATGACGTTATAACGCATTACGTAATAAGGGATGACGTTATAACGTATTACGTTATGTGGGACGACGTTATAACGTATTGCGTTATATGGGATGACGTTATAACGTATTACGTTATATGGTATGACGTTATAACGTAAATAGGTTATATGGTATGACGTTATACCGTATTACGTTATATGGGATGACGTTATAACGTATTACGTTATGTGGGACGACGTTATAACGTATTGCGTTATATGGGATGACGCTATAACGTATTACGTTATATGGCATGACGTTATAACGTAATACGTTATGTGGTATGACGTTATAACGTTAATAGGTTATATGGTATGACGTTATACCGAATTACGTTATATGGTATGACGTTATAACGTGAATAGGTTATATGGTATGACGCTATAACGTAATACGTTATATGGTATGAAGTTATAACGTAAATAGGTTATATGGTATGACGTTATACCGTATTACGTTATATGGGATGACGTTATAACGCATTACGTAATATGGGATGACGTTATAATTATTACGTTATATGGGATGACGTTATAACGTAATAGGTTATATGGTATGACGTTATAAAGTAAATAGGTTATATGGTATGACGTTATACCGAATTACGTTATATGGTATGACGTTATAACGTAAATAGGTTATATGGTATGACGTTATACCGTATTACGTTATATGGGATGACGTTATAACGCATTACGTAATAAGGGATGACGTTATAACGTATCACGTTATATGGGATGACGTTATAACGTATTACGTAATATGGGATGACGTTATAACGTAATAGGTTATATGGTATAACATTATAACGTATTAGGTTATATGGTATGACGCTATAACGTATTACGTTATATGGCATGACGTTATAACGTAATACGTTATATGGTATGACGTTATAACGTCATAGGTTATACGGTATGACGTTATAACGTAATAGGTTATATGGCATGACGCTATAACGTAATACGTTATATGGTATGACGTTATAACGTAAATAGATTATATGGTATGACGTTATACCGTATTACGTTATATGGGATGACGTTATAACGCATTACGTAATGTGGGATGACGTTATAACGTATTACGTTATGTGGGACGACGTTATACCGAATTACGTTATATGGGATGACGTTATAACGTATTACGTTATATGGAACACCGTTATAACGTATTAGGTTATATGGTATGACGCTATAACGTATTACGTTATATGGCATGACGTTATATCGTAATACGTTATATGGTATGACGTTAATACGTAAATTGGTTATATGGTATGACGTTATACCGAATTACGTTATATGGGATGACGTTATAACGCATTACGTAATATGGGATGACTTTATAACGTATTACGTTATGTGGGACGACGTTATATCGTAATGCGTCATATGGGATGACGTTATAACGTATTACGTTATATGGGATGACGTTATAACGTATTACGTTATATGGGATGACGTTATAACGTATTATGTTATATGGGAAGACGTTATAACGTATTACGTTATAGGGGAAGACGTTATAACGTATTGCGTTATATGGTATGACGTTATAACGTATTACGTTATATGGTATGACGTTATAACGTCATAGGTTATACGGTATGACGTTATAACGTAATACGTCATATGGTATGACGTTATAACGTATTACGTAATATGGGACGACGTTATAACGCATTACGTTATATGGGATGACGTTATAACGTATTACGTTATATGGAATACCGTTATAACGTATTACGTTATATGGTATGACGCTATAACGTATTACGTTATATGGCATGACGTTATAACGTAATACGTTATATGGTATGACGTTAATACGTAAATAGGTTATATGGTATGACGTTATACCGAATTACGTTATATGGGATGACGTTATAACGCATTACGTAATATGGGATGACGTTATAACGTATTACGTTATGTGGGACGACGTTATAACGTAATACGTTATATGGGATGACGTTATAACGTATTACGTTATATGGGATGACGTTATAACGTATTACGTTATATGGGATGACGTTATAACGTATTACGTTATATGGGATGACGTTATAACGTATTACGTTATATGGGAAGACGTTATAACGTATTACGTTATGTGGGACGACGTTATAACGTAATGCGTTATATGGGATGACGTTATAACGTATTACGTTATATGGGATGACGTTATAACGTATTACGTTATATGGGATGACGTTATAACGTATTACGTTATATGGTATGACGTTATAACGTCATAGGTTATACGGTATGACGTTATAACGTAATACGTCATATGGGATGACGTTATAACGTAAATAGGTTATATGGTATGACGTTATACCGAATTACGTTATATGGGATGACGTTATAACGCATTACGTAATATGGGATGACGTTATAACGTATTACGTTATGTGGGACGACGTTATAACGTAATGCGTTATATGGGATGACGTTATAACGTATTACGTTATATGGGATGACGTTATAACGTATTACGTTATATGGGATGACGTTATAACGTATTACGTTATATGGGAAGACGTTATAACGTATTGCGTTGTATGGTATGACGTTATAACGTATTACGTTATATGGTATGACGTTATAACGTCATAGGTTATACGGTATGACGTTATAACGTAATACGTCATATGGGATGACGTTATAACGTAAATAGGTTATATGGTATGACGTTATACCGAATTACGTTATATGGGATGACGTTATAACGCATTACGTAATATGGGATGACGTTATAACGTATTACGTTATGTGGGACGACGTTATAACGTAATGCGTTATATGGGATGACGTTATAACGTATTACGTTATATGGGATGACGTTATAACGTATTACGTTATATGGGATGACGTTATAACGTATTACGTTATATGGGATGACGTTATAACGTATTACGTTATATGGGAAGACGTTATAACGTATTACGTTATGTGGGACGACGTTATAACGTAATGCGTTATATGGGATGACGTTATAACGTATTACGTTATATGGGATGACGTTATAACGTATTACGTAATATAGGATGACGTTATAACGTAATAGGTTATATGGTATAACGTTATAACGTATTAGGTTATATGGTATGACGCTATAACGTATTACGTTATATGGCATGACGTTATAACGTAATACGTTATATGGTATGACGTTATAACGTCATAGGTTATACGGTATGACGTTATAACGTTATAGGTTATATGGCATGACGCTATAACGTAATACGTTATATGGTATGACGTTATAACGTAAATAGATTATATGGTATGACGTTATACCGTATTACGTTATATGGGATGACGTTATAACGCATTACGTAATGTGGGATGACGTTATAACGTATTACGTTATGTGGGACGACGTTATAACGTATTGCGTTATATGGAATGACGTTATAACGTCTTACGTTATATGGGATGACGTTATAACGTATTACGTTATATGGGATGACGTTATAACGTAATAGGTTATATGGTATAACGTTATAACGTCATAGGTTATACGGTATGACGTTATAACGTAATACGTCATATGGTATGACGTTATAACGTATTACGTAATATGGGACGACGTTATAACGCATAACGTTATATGGGATGACGTTATAACGTATTACGTTATATGGAATACCGTTATAACGTATTAGGTTATATGGTATGACGCTATTAACGTATTACGTTATATGGCATGACGTTATAACGTAATACGTTATATGGTATGACGTTAATACGTAAATAGGTTATATGGTATGACGTTATACCGAATTACGTTATATGGGATGACGTTATAACGCATTACGTAATATGGGATGACGTTATAACGTATTACGTTATGTGGGACGACGCTATAACGTAATGCGTTATATGGGATGACGTTATAACGTATTACGTTATATGGGATGACGTTATAACGTATTACGTTACATGGGATGACGTTATAACGTATTACGTTATATGGGATGACGTTATAACGTATTACGTTATATGGGAATACGTTATAACGTATTACGTTATGTGGGACGACGTTATAACGTAATGCATTATATGGGATGACGTTATAACGTATTCCGTTATATGGGATGACGTTATAACGTATTACGTTATATGGGATGACGTTATAACGTATTACGTTATATGGGAAGACGTTATAACGTATTACGTTATATGGGAAGACGTTATGACGTATTGCGTTATATGGTATGACGTTATAACGTATTACGTTATATGGTATGACGTTATAACGTCATAGGTTATACGGTATGACGTTATAACGTAATACGTCATATGGTATAACGTATTACGTAATATGGGACGACGTTATAACGCATTACGTTATATGGGATGACGTTATAACGTATTACGTTATATGGAATACCGTTATAACGTATTAGGTTATATGGTATGACGCTATAACGTATTACGTTATATGGCATGACGTTATAACGTAATACGTTATATGGTATGACGTTAATACGTAAATAGGTTATATGGTATGACGTTATACCGAATTACGTTATATGGGATGACGTTATAACGTAATAGGTTGTATGGTATAACGTTATAACGTATTACGTTATATGGGATGACGTTATAACGTAAATAGGTTATATGGTATGACGTTATACCGTATTATGTTATATGGGATGACGTTATAACGCATTACGTAATATGGGATGACGTTATAACGTATTACGTTATGTGGGACGACATTATAACGTAATGCGTTATATGGGATGACGTTATAACGTATTACGTTATATGGGATGACGTCATAACGTATTACGTTATGTGGGACGACGCTATAACGTAATGCGTTATATGGGATGACGTTATGACGTATTGCGTTATATGGTATGACGTTATAACGTATTACGTTATATGGTATGTCGTTATAACGTCATAGGTTATACGGTATGACGTTATAACGTAATACGTCATATGGTATGACGTTATAACGTATTACGTAATATGGGACGACGTTATAACGCATTACGTTATATGGGATGACGTTATAACGTATTACGTTATATGGAATACCGTTATAACGTATTAGGTTATATGGTATGACGCTATAACGTATTACGTTATATGGCATGACGTTATAACGTAATACGTTATATGGTATGACGTTAATACTTAAATAGGTTATATGGTATGACGTTATACCGAATTACGTTATATGGGATGACGTTATAACGTAATAGGTTGTATGGTATAACGTTATAACGTATTACGTTATATGGGATGACGTTATAACGTAAATAGGTTATATGGTATGACGTTATACCGTATTATGTTATATGGGATGACGTTATAACGCATTACGTAATATGGGATGACGTTATAACGTATTACGTTATGTGGGACGACGTTATAACGTAATGCGTTATATGGGATGACGTTATAACGTATTACGTTATATGGGATGACGTCATAACGTATTACGTTATATGGGATGACGTTATAACGTATTACGTTATATGGGATGACGTTATAACGTATTACGTTATATGGGAAGACGTTATAACGTATTACGTTATGTGGGACGACGTTATAACGTAATGCGTTATATGGGATGACGTTATAACGTATTACGTTATATGGGATGACGTTATAACGTATTACGTTATATGGGATGACGTTATAACGTATTACGTTATATGGGAAGACGTTATAACGTATTACGTTATATGGGAAGACGTTATAACGTATTGCGTTATATGGTATGACGTTATAACGTATTACGTTATATGGTATGACGTTATAACGTCATAGGTTATACGGTATGACGTTATAACGTAATACGTCATATGGGATGACGTTATAACGTAAATAGGTTATATGGTATGACGTTATACCGTATTACGTTATATGGGATGACGTTATAACGCATTACGTAATATGGGATGACGTTATAACGTATTACGTTATGTGGGACGACGTTATAACGTAATGCGTTATATGGGATGACGTTATAACGTATTACGTTATATGGGATGACGTTATAACGTATTACGTTATATGGGATGACGTTATAACGTATTGCGTTATATGGTATGACGTTATAACGTATTACGTTATATGGGATGACGATATAACGTATTACGTAATATGGGATGACGTTATAACGTAATAGGTTATATGGTATAACGTTATAACGTATTAGGTTATATGGTATGACGCTATAACGTATTACGTTATATGGCATGACGTTATAACGTAATACGTTATATGGTATGACGTTATAACGTCATAGGTTATACGGTATGACGTTATAACGTAATAGGTTATATGGCATGACGCTATAACGTAATACGTTATATGGTATGACGTTATAACGTAAATAGATTATATGGTATGACGTTATACCGTATTACGTTATATGGGATGACGTTATAACGCATTACGTAATGTGGGATGACGTTATAACGTATTACGTTATGTGGGACGACGTTATAACGCATTACGTTATATGGGATGACGTTATAACGTATTACGTTATATGGAATACCGTTATAACGTATTAGGTTATATGGTATGACGCTATTAACGTATTACGTTATATGGCATGACGTTATAACGTAATACGTTATATGGTATGACGTTAATACGTAAATAGGTTATATGGTATGACGTTATACCGAATTACGTTATATGGGATGACGTTATAACGCATTACGTTATATGGGATGACGTTATAACGTATTACGTAATATGGGATGACGTTATAACGTATTACGTTATGTGGGACGACGTTATAACGTAATGCGTTATATGGGATGACGTTATAACGTATTACGTTATATGGTATGACGTTATAACGTCATAGGTTATACGGTATGACGTTATAACGTAATACGTCATATGGTATGACGTTATAACGTATTACGTAATATGGGACGACGTTATAACGCATTACGTTATATGGGATGACGTTATAACGTATTACGTTATATGGTATGACGTTAATACGTAAATAGGTTATATGGTATGACGTTATAACGTATTACGTTATATGGGATGACGTTATAACGTATTACGTTATATGGGATGACGTTATAACGTATTATGTTATATGGGAAGACGTTATAACGTATTACGTTATAGGGGAAGACGTTATAACGTATTGCGTTATATGGTATGACGTTATAACGTTTTACGTTATATGGTATGACGTTATAACGTCATAGGTTATACGGTATGACGTTATAACGTAATACGTCATATGGTCTGACGTTATAACGTATTACGTAATATGGGACGACGTTATAACGCATTACGTTATATGGGATGACGTTATAACGTATTACGTTATATGGAATACCGTTATAACGTATTACGTTATATGGTATGACGCTATAACGTATTACGTTATATGGCATGACGTTATAACGTAATACGTTATATGGTATGACGTTAATACGTAAATAGGTTATATGGTATGACGTTATACCGAATTACGTTATATGGGATGACGTTATAACGCATTACGTAATATGGGATGACGTTATAACGTATTACGTTATGTGGGACGACGTTATAACGTAATACGTTATATGGGATGACGTTATAACGTATTACGTTATATGGGATGACGTTATAACGTATTACGTTATATGGGATGACGTTATAACGTATTACGTTATATGGGATGACGTTATAACGTATTACGTTATATGGGAAGACGTTATAACGTATTACGTTATGTGGGACGACGTTATAACGTAATGCGTTATATGGGATGACGTTATAACGTATTACGTTATATGGGATGACGTTATAACGTATTACGTTATATGGGAAGACGTTATAACGTATTACGTTATATGGGAAGACGTTATAACGTATTGCGTTGTATGGTATGACGTTATAACGTATTACGTTATATGGTATGACGTTATAACGTCATAGGTTATACGGTATGACGTTATAACGTAATACGTCATATGGGATGACGTTATGACGTAAATAGGTTATATGGTATGACGTTATACCGAATTACGTTATATGGGATGACGTTATAACGTATTACGTTATATGGGATGACGTTATAACGTATTACGTTATATGGGAAGACGTTATAACGTATTACGTTATGTGGGACGACGTTATAACGTAATGCGTTATATGGGATGACGTTATAACGTATTACGTTATATGGGATGACGTTATAACGTATTACGTTATATGGGATGACGTTATAACGTATTACGTTATATGGGAAGACGTTATAACGTATTACGTTATATGGGATGACGTTATAACGTATTACGTTATATGGGATGACGTTATAACGTATTACGTTATATGGGAAGACGTTATAACGTATTACGTAATATGGGATGACGTTATAACGTATTACGTTATGTGGGACGACGTTATAACGTAATGCGTTATATGGGATGACGTTACAACGTATTACGTTATATGGGATGACGTTATAACGTATTACGTTATATGGGATGACGTTATAACGTATTACGTTATATGGGAAGACGTTATAACGTATTACGTTATGTGGGACGACGTTATAACGTAATGCGTTATATGGGATGACGTTATAACGTCATAGGTTATACGGTATGACGTTATAACGTATTACGTTATATGGGAAGACGTTATAACGTATTGCGTTATATGGTATGACGTTATAACGTATTACGTTATATGGGATGACGTTATAACGTATTACGTAATATGGGATGACGTTATAACGTATTACGTTATGTGGGACGACGTTATAACGTAATGCGTTATATGGGATGACGTTATAACGTATTACGTTATATGGGATGATGTTATAACGTATTACGTTATATGGGATGACGTTATACCGTATTGCGTTATATGGTATGACGTTATAACGTATTACGTTATATGGGATGACGTTATAACGTATTACGTAATATAGGATGACGTTATAACGTAATAGGTTATATGGTATAACGTTATAACGTATTAGGTTATATGGTATGACGCTATAACGTATTACGTTATATGGCATGACGTTATAACGTAATACGTTATATGGTATGACGTTATAACGTCATAGGTTATACGGTATGACGTTATAACGTTATAGGTTATATGGCATGACGCTATAACGTAATACGTTATATGGTATGACGTTATAACGTAAATAGATTATATGGTATGACGTTATACCGTATTACGTTATATGGGATGACGTTATAACGCATTACGTAATGTGGGATGACGTTATAACGTATTACGTTATGTGGGACGACGTTATAACGTATTGCGTTATATGGAATGACGTTATAACGTCTTACGTTATATGGGATGACGTTATAACGTATTACGTTATATGGTATGACGTTATAACGTATTACGTAATATGGGACGACGTTATAACGCATAACGTTATATGGGATGACGTTATAACGTATTACGTTATATGGAATACCGTTATAACGTATTAGGTTATATGGTATGACGCTATTAACGTATTACGTTATATGGCATGACGTTATAACGTAATACGTTATATGGTATGACGTTAATACGTAAATAGGTTATATGGTATGACGTTATACCGAATTACGTTATATGGGATGACGTTATAACGCATTACGTAATATGGGATGACGTTATAACGTATTACGTTATGTGGGACGACGCTATAACGTAATGCGTTATATGGGATGACGTTATAACGTATTACGTTATATGGGATGACGTTATAACGTATTACGTTACATGGGATGACGTTATAACGTATTACGTTATATGGGATGACGTTATAACGTATTACGTTATATGGGAATACGTTATAACGTATTACGTTATGTGGGACGACGTTATAACGTAATGCATTATATGGGATGACGTTATAACGTATTCCGTTATATGGGATGACGTTATAACGTATTACGTTATATGGGATGACGTTATAACGTATTACGTTATATGGGAAGACGTTATAACGTATTACGTTATATGGGAAGACGATATAACGTATTGCGTTATATGGTATGACGTTATAACGTATTACGTTATATGGTATGACGTTATAACGTCATAGGTTATACGGTATGACGTTATAACGTAATACGTCATATGGTATGACGTTATAACGTATTACGTAATATGGGACGACGTTATAACGCATTACGTTATATGGGATGACGTTATAACGTATTACGTTATATGGAATACCGTTATAACGTATTAGGTTATATGGTATGACGCTATAACGTATTACGTTATATGGCATGACGTTATAACGTAATACGTTATATGGTATGACGTTAATACGTAAATAGGTTATATGGTATGACGTTATACCGAATTACGTTATATGGGATGACGTTATAACGTAATAGGTTGTATGGTATAACGTTATAACGTCATAGGTTATACGGTATGACGTTATAACGTAATACGTCATATGGGATGACGCTATAACGTAAATAGGTTATATGGTATGACGTTATACCGTATTATGTTATATGGGATGACGTTATAACGCATTACGTAATATGGGATGACGTTATAACGTATTACGTTATGTGGGACGACGTTATAACGTAATGCGTTATATGGGATGACGTTATAACGTATTACGTTATATGGGATGACGTCATAACGTATTACGTTATATGGGATGTCGTTATAACGTATTACGTTATATGGGATGACGTTATAACGTATTACGTTATATGGGAAGACGTTATAACGTATTACGTTATGTGGGACGACGTTATAACGTAATGCGTTATATGGGATGACGTTATAACGTATTACGTTATATGGGATGACGTTATAACGTATTACGTTATATGGGATGACGTTATAACGTATTACGTTATATGGGAAGACGTTATAACGTATTACGTTATATGGGAAGACGTTATAACGTATTGCGTTATATGGTATGACGTTATAACGTATTACGTTATATGGTATGACGTTATAACGTCATAGGTTATACGGTATGACGTTATAACGTAATACGTCATATGGGATGACGCTATAACGTAAATAGGTTATATGGTATGACGTTATACCGTATTACGTTATATGGGATGACGTTATAACGCATTACGTAATATGGGATGACGTTATAACGTATTACGTTATGTGGGACGACGTTATAACGTAATGCGTTATATGGGATGACGTTATAACGTATTACGTTATATGGGATGACGTTATAATGTATTGCGTTATATGGTATGACGTTATAACGTATTACGTTATATGGGATGACGATATAACGTATTACGTAATATGGGATGACGTTATAACGTAATATTTTATATGGTATAACGTTATAACGTATTAGGTTATATGGTATGACGCTATAACGTATTACGTTATATGGCATGACGTTATAACGTAATACGTTATATAGTATGACGTTATAACGTCATAGGTTATACGGTATGACGTTATAACGTAATAGGTTATATGGCATGACGCTATAACGTAATACGTTATATGGTATGACGTTATAACGTAAATAGATTATATGGTATGACGTTATACCGTATTACGTTATATGGGATGACGTTATAACGCATTACGTAATGTGGGATGACGTTATAACGTATTACGTTATGTGGGACGACGTTATAACGCATTACGTTATATGGGATGACGTTATAACGTATTACGTTATATGGAATACCGTTATAACGTATTAGGTTATATGGTATGACGCTATTAACGTATTACGTTATATGGCATGACGTTATAACGTAATACGTTATATGGTATGACGTTAATACGTAAATAGGTTATATGGTATGACGTTTTACCGAATTACGTTATATGGGATGACGTTATAACGCATTACGTTATATGGGATGACGTTATAACGTATTACGTAATATGGGATGACGTTATAACGTATTACGTTATGTGGGACGACGTTATAACGTAATGCGTTATATGGGATGACGTTATAACGTATTACGTTATATGGGATGACGTTATAACGAATTACGTTATATGGGATGACGTTATACCGTATTGCGTTATATGGTATGCCGTTATAACGTATTACGTTATATGGGATGACGTTATAACGTATTACGTAATATAGGATGACGTTATAACGTAATAGGTTATATGGTATAACGTTATAACGTATTAGGTTATATGGTATGACGCTATAACGTATTACGTTATATGGCATGACGTTATAACGTAATACGTTATATGGTATGACGTTATAACGTCATAGGTTATACGGTATGACGTTATAACGTAATAGGTTATATGGCATGACGCTATAACGTAATACGTTATATGGTATGACGTTATAACGTAAATAGATTATATGGTATGACGTTATACCGTATTACGTTATATGGGATGACGTTATAACGCATTACGTAATGTGGGATGACGTTATAACGTATTACGTTATGTGGGACGACGTTATAACGTATTGCGTTATATGGAATGACGTTATAACGTCTTACGTTATATGGGATGACGTTATAACGTATTACGTTATATGGGATGACGTTATAACGTAATAGGTTATATGGTATAACGTTATAACGTATTACGTTATATGGTATGACGTTATAACGTCATAGGTTATACGGTATGACGTTATAACGTAATACGTCATAAGGTATGACGTTATAACGTATTACGTAATATGGGACGACGTTATAACGCATTACGTTATATGGGATGACGTTATAACGTATTACGTTATATGGAATACCGTTATAACGTATTAGGTTATATGGTATGAGGCTATTAACGTATTACGTTATATGGCATGACGTTATAACGTAATACGTTATATGGTATGACGTTAATACGTAAATAGGTTATATGGTATGACGTTATACCGAATTACGTTATATGGGATGACGTTATAACGCATTACGTAATATGGGATGACGTTATAACGTATTACGTTATGTGGGACGACGCTATAACGTAATGCGTTATATGGGATGACGTTATAACGTATTACGTTATATGGGATGACGTTATAACGTATTACGTTACATGGGATGACGTTATAACGTATTACGTCATATGGGATGACGTTATAACGTATTACGTTATATGGGAATACGTTATAACGTATTACGTTATGTGGGACGACGTTATAACGTAATGCATTATATGGGATGACGTTATAACGTATTACGTTATATGGGATGACGTTATAACGTATTACGTTATATGGGATGACGTTATAACGTATTACGTTATATGGGAAGACGTTATAACGTACTACGTTATATGGGAAGACGTTATAACGTATTGCGTTATATGGTATGACGTTATAACGTATTACGTTATATGGTATGACGTTATAACGTCATAGGTTATACGGTATGACGTTATAACGTAATACGTCATATGGTATGACGTTATAACGTATTACGTAATATGGGACGACGTTATAACGCATTACGTTATATGGGATGACGTTATAACGCATTACGTTATATGGAATACCGTTATAACGTATTAGGTTATATGGTATGACGTTATACCGTATTACGTTATATGGGATGACGTTATAACGTATTACGTTATATGGGATGACGTTATAACGAATTACGTTATATGGGATGACGTTATACCGTATTGCGTTATATGGTATGCCGTTATAACGTATTACGTTATATGGGATGACGTTATAACGTATTACGTAATATAGGATGACGTTATAACGTAATAGGTTATATGGTATAACGTTATAACGTATTAGGTTATATGGTATGACGCTATAACGTATTACGTTATATGGCATGACGTTATAACGTAATACGTTATATGGTATGACGTTATAACGTCATAGGTTATACGGTATGACGTTATAACGTAATAGGTTATATGGCATGACGCTATAACGTAATACGTTATATGGTATGACGTTATAACGTAAATAGATTATATGGTATGACGTTATACCGTATTACGTTATATGGGATGACGTTATAACGCATTACGTAATGTGGGATGACGTTATAACGTATTACGTTATGTGGGACGACGTTATAACGTATTGCGTTATATGGAATGACGTTATAACGTCTTACGTTATATGGGATGACGTTATAACGTATTACGTTATATGGGATGACGTTATAACGTAATAGGTTATATGGTATAACGTTATAACGTATTACGTTATATGGTATGACGTTATAACGTCATAGGTTATACGGTATGACGTTATAACGTAATACGTCATAAGGTATGACGTTATAACGTATTACGTAATATGGGACGACGTTATAACGCATTACGTTATATGGGATGACGTTATAACGTATTACGTTATATGGAATACCGTTATAACGTATTAGGTTATATGGTATGAGGCTATTAACGTATTACGTTATATGGCATGACGTTATAACGTAATACGTTATATGGTATGACGTTAATACGTAAATAGGTTATATGGTATGACGTTATACCGAATTACGTTATATGGGATGACGTTATAACGCATTACGTAATATGGGATGACGTTATAACGTATTACGTTATGTGGGACGACGCTATAACGTAATGCGTTATATGGGATGACGTTATAACGTATTACGTTATATGGGATGACGTTATAACGTATTACGTTACATGGGATGACGTTATAACGTATTACGTCATATGGGATGACGTTATAACGTATTACGTTATATGGGAATACGTTATAACGTATTACGTTATGTGGGACGACGTTATAACGTAATGCATTATATGGGATGACGTTATAACGTATTACGTTATATGGGATGACGTTATAACGTATTACGTTATATGGGATGACGTTATAACGTATTACGTTATATGGGAAGACGTTATAACGTACTACGTTATATGGGAAGACGTTATAACGTATTGCGTTATATGGTATGACGTTATAACGTATTACGTTATATGGTATGACGTTATAACGTCATAGGTTATACGGTATGACGTTATAACGTAATACGTCATATGGTATGACGTTATAACGTATTACGTAATATGGGACGACGTTATAACGCATTACGTTATATGGGATGACGTTATAACGCATTACGTTATATGGAATACCGTTATAACGTATTAGGTTATATGGTATGACGTTATACCGTATTACGTTATATGGGATGACGTTATAACGCATTACGTAATGTGGGATGACGTTATAACGTATTACGTTATGTGGGACGACGTTATAACGTATTGCGTTATATGGAATGACGTTATAACGTCTTACGTTATATGGGATGACGTTATAACGTATTACGTTATATGGGATGACGTTATAACGTCATAGGTTATACGGTATGACGTTATAACGTAATAGGTTATATGGCATGACGCTATAACGTAATACGTTATATGGTATGACGTTATAACGTAAATAGATTATATGGTATGACGTTATACCGTATTACGTTATATGGGATGACGTTATAACGCATTACGTAATGTGGGATGACGTTATAACGTATTACGTTATGTGGGACGACGTTATAACGCATTACGTTATATGGGATGACGTTATAACGTATTACGTTATATGGAATACCGTTATAACGTATTAGGTTATATGGTATGACGCTATTAACGTATTAGGTTATATGGCATGACGTTATAACGTAATACGTTATATGGTATGACGTTAATACGTAAATAGGTTATATGGTATGACGTTATACCGAATTACGTTATATGGGATGACGTTATAACGCATTACGTTATATGGGATGACGTTATAACGTATTATGTAATATGGGATGACGTTATAACGTATTACGTTATGTGGGACGACGTTATAACGTAATGCGTTATATGGGATGACGTTATAACGTATTACGTTATATGGGATGACGTTATAATGTATTGCGTTATATGGTATGACGTTATAACGTATTACGTTATATGGGATGACGATATAACGTATTACGTAATATGGGATGACGTTATAACGTAATATTTTATATGGTATAACGTTATAACGTATTAGGTTATATGGTATGACGCTATAACGTATTACGTTATATGGCATGACGTTATAACGTAATACGTTATATAGTATGACGTTATAACGTCATAGGTTATACGGTATGACGTTATAACGTAATAGGTTATATGGCATGACGCTATAACGTAATACGTTATATGGTATGACGTTATAACGTAAATAGATTATATGGTATGACGTTATACCGTATTACGTTATATGGGATGACGTTATAACGCATTACGTAATGTGGGATGACGTTATAACGTATTACGTTATGTGGGACGACGTTATAACGCATTACGTTATATGGGATGACGTTATAACGTATTACGTTATATGGAATACCGTTATAACGTATTAGGTTATATGGTATGACGCTATTAACGTATTACGTTATATGGCATGACGTTATAACGTAATACGTTATATGGTATGACGTTAATACGTAAATAGGTTATATGGTATGACGTTTTACCGAATTACGTTATATGGGATGACGTTATAACGCATTACGTTATATGGGATGACGTTATAACGTATTACGTAATATGGGATGACGTTATAACGTATTACGTTATGTGGGACGACGTTATAACGTAATGCGTTATATGGGATGACGTTATAACGTATTACGTTATATGGGATGACGTTATAACGAATTACGTTATATGGGATGACGTTATACCGTATTGCGTTATATGGTATGACGTTATAACGTATTACGTTATATGGGATGACGTTATAACGTATTACGTAATATAGGATGACGTTATAACGTAATAGGTTATATGGTATAACGTTATAACGTATTAGGTTATATGGTATGACGCTATAACGTATTACGTTATATGGCATGACGTTATAACGTAATACGTTATATGGTATGACGTTATAACGTCATAGGTTATACGGTATGACGTTATAACGTAATAGGTTATATGGCATGACGCTATAACGTAATACGTTATATGGTATGACGTTATAACGTAAATAGATTATATGGTATGACGTTATACCGTATTACGTTATATGGGATGACGTTATAACGCATTACGTAATGTGGGATGACGTTATAACGTATTACGTTATGTGGGACGACGTTATAACGTATTGCGTTATATGGAATGACGTTATAACGTCTTACGTTATATGGGATGACGTTATAACGTATTACGTTATATGGGATGACGTTATAACGTAATAGGTTATATGGTATAACGTTATAACGTATTACGTTATATGGTATGACGTTATAACGTCATAGGTTATACGGTATGACGTTATAACGTAATACGTCATAAGGTATGACGTTATAACGTATTACGTAATATGGGACGACGTTATAACGCATTACGTTATATGGGATGACGTTATAACGTATTACGTTATATGGAATACCGTTATAACGTATTAGGTTATATGGTATGAGGCTATTAACGTATTACGTTATATGGCATGACGTTATAACGTAATACGTTATATGGTATGACGTTAATACGTAAATAGGTTATATGGTATGACGTTATACCGAATTACGTTATATGGGATGACGTTATAACGCATTACGTAATATGGGATGACGTTATAACGTATTACGTTATGTGGGACGACGCTATAACGTAATGCGTTATATGGGATGACGTTATAACGTATTACGTTATATGGGATGACGTTATAACGTATTACGTTACATGGGATGACGTTATAACGTATTACGTCATATGGGATGACGTTATAACGTATTACGTTATATGGGAATACGTTATAACGTATTACGTTATGTGGGACGACGTTATAACGTAATGCATTATATGGGATGACGTTATAACGTATTACGTTATATGGGATGACGTTATAACGTATTACGTTATATGGGATGACGTTATAACGTATTACGTTATATGGGAAGACGTTATAACGTACTACGTTATATGGGAAGACGTTATAACGTATTGCGTTATATGGTATGACGTTATAACGTATTACGTTATATGGTATGACGTTATAACGTCATAGGTTATACGGTATGACGTTATAACGTAATACGTCATATGGTATGACGTTATAACGTATTACGTAATATGGGACGACGTTATAACGCATTACGTTATATGGGATGACGTTATAACGCATTACGTTATATGGAATACCGTTATAACGTATTAGGTTATATGGTATGACGTTATACCGTATTACGTTATATGGGATGACGTTATAACGCATTACGTAATGTGGGATGACGTTATAACGTATTACGTTATGTGGGACGACGTTATAACGTATTGCGTTATATGGAATGACGTTATAACGTCTTACGTTATATGGGATGACGTTATAACGTATTACGTTATATGGGATGACGTTATAACGTCATAGGTTATACGGTATGACGTTATAACGTAATAGGTTATATGGCATGACGCTATAACGTAATACGTTATATGGTATGACGTTATAACGTAAATAGATTATATGGTATGACGTTATACCGTATTACGTTATATGGGATGACGTTATAACGCATTACGTAATGTGGGATGACGTTATAACGTATTACGTTATGTGGGACGACGTTATAACGCATTACGTTATATGGGATGACGTTATAACGTATTACGTTATATGGAATACCGTTATAACGTATTAGGTTATATGGTATGACGCTATTAACGTATTAGGTTATATGGCATGACGTTATAACGTAATACGTTATATGGTATGACGTTAATACGTAAATAGGTTATATGGTATGACGTTATACCGAATTACGTTATATGGGATGACGTTATAACGCATTACGTTATATGGGATGACGTTATAACGTATTATGTAATATGGGATGACGTTATAACGTATTACGTTATGTGGGACGACGTTATAACGTAATGCGTTATATGGGATGACGTTATAACGTATTACGTTATATGGTATGACGTTATAACGTCATAGGTTATACGGTATGACGTTATAACGTAATACGTCATATGGTATGACGTTATAACGTATTACGTAATATGGGACGACGTTATAACGCATTACGTTATATGGGATGACGTTATAACGTATTACGTTATATGGTATGACGTTAATACGTAAATAGGTTATATGGTATGACGTTATAACGTATTACGTTATATGGGATGACGTTATAACGTATTACGTTATATGGGATGACGTTATAACGTATTATGTTATATGGGAAGACGTTATAACGTATTACGTTATAGGGGAAGACGTTATAACGTATTGCGTTATATGGAATGACGTTATAACGTATTACGTTATATGGTATGACGTTATAACGTCATAGGTTATACGGTATGACGTTATAACGTAATACGTCATATGGTATGACGTTATAACGTATTACGTAATATGGGACGACGTTATAACGCATTACGTTATATGGGATGACGTTATAACGTATTACGTTATATGGAATACCGTTATAACGTATTACGTTATATGGTATGACGCTATAACGTATTACGTTATATGGCATGACGTTATAACGTAATACGTTATATGGTATGACGTTAATACGTAAATAGGTTATATGGTATGACGTTATACCGAATTACGTTATATGGGATGACGTTATAACGCATTACGTAATATGGGATGACGTTATAACGTATTACGTTATGTGGGACGACGTTATAACGTAATACGTTATATGGGATGACGTTATAACGTATTACGTTATATGGGATGACGTTATAACGTATTACGTTATATGGGATGACGTTATAACGTATTACGTTATATGGGATGACGTTATAACGTATTACGTTATATGGGAAGACGTTATAACGTATTACGTTATGTGGGACGACGTTATAACGTAATGCGTTATATGGGATGACGTTATAACGTATTACGTTATATGGGATGACGTTATAACGTATTACGTTATATGGGATGACGTTATAACGTATTACGTTATATGGGAAGACGTTATAACGTATTACGTTATATGGGAAGACGTTATAACGTATTGCGTTGTATGGTATGACGTTATAACGTATTACGTTATATGGTATGACGTTATAACGTCATAGGTTATACGGTATGACGTTATAACGTAATACGTCATATGGGATGACGTTATGACGTAAATAGGTTATATGGTATGACGTTATACCGAATTACGTTATATGGGATGACGTTATAACGCATTACGTAATATGGGATGACGTTATAACGTATTACGTTATGTGGGACGACGTTATAACGTAATGCGTTATATGGGATGACGTTATAACGTATTACGTTATATGGGATGACGTTACAACGTATTACGTTATATGGGATGACGTTATAACGTATTACGTTATATGGGATGACGTTATAACGTATTACGTTATATGGGAAGACGTTATAACGTATTACGTTATGTGGGACGACGTTATAACGTAATGCGTTATATGGGATGACGTTATAACGTCATAGGTTATACGGTATGACGTTATAACGTATTACGTTATATGGGAAGACGTTATAACGTATTGCGTTATATGGTATGACGTTATAACGTATTACGTTATATGGGATGACGTTATAACGTATTACGTAATATGGGATGACGTTATAACGTATTACGTTATGTGGGACGACGTTATAACGTAATGCGTTATATGGGATGACGTTATAACGTATTACGTTATATGGGATGACGTTATAACGTATTACGTTATATGGGATGACGTTATACCGTATTGCGTTATATGGTATGACGTTATAACGTATTACGTTATATGGGATGACGTTATAACGTATTACGTTATATGGAATACCGTTATAACGTATTAGGTTATATGGTATGACGCTATTAACGTATTACGTTATATGGGATGACGTTATAACGTATTACGTTATATGGGAAGACGTTATAACGTATTACGTTATGTGGGACGACGTTATAACGTATTACGTTATATGGGATGACGTTATAACGTATTACGTTATATGGGATGACGTTATACCGTATTGCGTTATATGGTATGACGTTATAACGTATTACGTTATATGGGATGACGTTATAACGTATTACGTTATATGGGAAGACGTTATAACGTATTGCGTTGTATGGTATGACGTTATAACGTATTACGTTATATGGTATGACGTTATAACGTCATAGGTTATACGGTATGACGTTATAACGTAATACGTCATATGGGATGACGTTATGACGTAAATAGGTTATATGGTATGACGTTATACCGAATTACGTTATATGGGATGACGTTATAACGCATTACGTAATATGGGATGACGTTATAACGTATTACGTTATGTGGGACGACGTTATAACGTAATGCGTTATATGGGATGACGTTATAACGTATTACGTTATATGGGATGACGTTATAACGTATTACGTAATATGGGACGACGTTATAACGCATAACGTTATATGGGATGACGTTATAACGTATTACGTTATATGGAATACCGTTATAACGTATTAGGTTATATGGTATGACGCTATTAACGTATTACGTTATATGGCATGACGTTATAACGTAATACGTTATATGGTATGACGTTAATACGTAAATAGGTTATATGGTATGACGTTATACCGAATTACGTTATATGGGATGACGTTATAACGCATTACGTAATATGGGATGACGTTATAACGTATTACGTCATGTGGGACGACGCTATAACGTAATGCGTTATATGGGATGACGTTATAACGTATTACGTTATATGGGATGACGTTATAACGTATTACGTTATATGGGATGACGTTATAACGTATTACGTTATATGGGAATACGTTATAACGTATTACGTTATGTGGGACGACGTTATATGGTATGACGATATAACGTCATAGGATATACGGTATGACGTTATAACGTAATAGGTTATATGGCATGACGCTATAACGTAATACGTTATATGGTATGACGTTATAACGTAAATAGATTATATGGTATGACGTTATACCGTATTACGTTATATGGGATGACGTTATAACGCATTACGTAATGTGGGATGACGTTATAACGTATTACGTTATGTGGGACGACGTTATAACGTATTGCGTTATATGGAATGACGTTATAACGTCTTACGTTATATGGGATGACGTTATAACGTATTACGTTATATGGGATGACGTTATAACGTAATAGGTTATATGGTATAACGTTATAACGTATTACGTTATATGGTATGACGTTATAACGTCATAGGTTATACGGTATGACGTTATAACGTAATACGTCATAAGGTATGACGTTATAACGTATTACGTAATATGGGACGACGTTATAACGCATTACGTTATATGGGATGACGTTATAACGTATTACGTTATATGGAATACCGTTATAACGTATTAGGTTATATGGTATGACGCTATTAACGTATTACGTTATATGGCATGACGTTATAACGTAATACGTTATATGGTATGACGTTAATACGTAAATAGGTTATATGGTATGACGTTATACCGAATTACGTTATATGGGATGACGTTATAACGCATTACGTAATATGGGATGACGTTATAACGTATTACGTTATGTGGGACGACGCTATAACGTAATGCGTTATATGGGATGACGTTATAACGTATTACGTTATATGGGATGACGTTATAACGTATTACGTTACATGGGATGACGTTATAACGTATTACGTCATATGGGATGACGTTATAACGTATTACGTTATATGGGAATACGTTATAACGTATTACGTTATGTGGGACGACGTTATAACGTAATGCATTATATGGGATGACGTTATAACGTATTACGTTATATGGGATGACGTTATAACGTATTACGTTATATGGGATGACGTTATAACGTATTACGTTATATGGGAAGACGTTATAACGTATTACGTTATATGGGAAGACGTTATAACGTATTGCGTTATATGGTATGACGTTATAACGTATTACGTTATATGGTATGACGTTATAACGTCATAGGTTATACGGTATGACGTTATAACGTAATACGTCATATGGTATGACGTTATAACGTATTACGTAATATGGGACGACGTTATAACGCATTACGTTATATGGGATGACGTTATAACGCATTACGTTATATGGAATACCGTTATAACGTATTAGGTTATATGGTATGACGCTATAACGTATTACGTTATATGGCATGACGTTATAACGTAATACGTTATATGGTATGACGTTAATACGTAAATAGGTTATATGGTATGACGTTATACCGAATTACGTTATATGGGATGACGTTATAACGTAATAGGTTATATGGTATAACGTTATAACGTATTACGTTATATGGGATGACGTTATAACGTAAATAGGTTATATGGTATGACGTTATACCGTATTATGTTATATGGGATGACGTTATAACGCATTACGTAATATGGGATGACGTTATAACGTATTACGTTATGTGGGACGACGTTATAACGTAATGCGTTATATGGGATGACGTTATAACGTATTACGTTATATGGGATGACGTCATAACGTATTACGTTATATGGGATGACGTTATAACGTATTACGTTATATGGGATGACGTTATAACGTATTACGTTATATGGGAAGACGTTATAACGTATTACGTTATGTCGGACGACGTTATAACGTAATGCGTTATATGGGATGACGTTATAACGTATTACGTTATATGGGATGACGTTATAACGTATTACGTTATATGGGATGACGTTATAACGTATTACGTTATATGGGAAGACGTTATAACGTATTACGTTATATGGGAAGACGTTATAACGTATTGCGTTATATGGTATGACGTTATAACGTATTACGTTATATGGTATGACGTTATAACGTCATAGGTTATACGGTATGACGTTATAACGTAATACGTCATATGGGATGACGTTATAACGTAAATAGGTTATATGGTATGACGTTATACCGTATTACGTTATATGGGATGACGTTATAACGCATTACGTAATATGGGATGACGTTATAACGTATTACGTTATGTGGGACGACGTTATAACGTAATGCGTTATATGGGATGACGTTATAACGTATTACGTTATATGGGATGACGTTATAAAGTATTACGTTATATGGGATGACGTTATAACGTATTGCGTTATATGGTATGACGTTATAACGTATTACGTTATATGGGATGACGATATAACGTATTACGTAATATGGGATGACGTTATAACGTAATAGGTTATATGGTATAACGTTATAACGTATTAGGTTATATGGTATGACGCTATAACGTATTACGTTATATGGCATGACGTTATAACGTAATACGTTATATGGTATGACGTTATAACGTCATAGGTTATACGGTATGACGTTATAACGTAATAGGTTATATGGCATGACGCTATAACGTAATACGTTATATGGTATGACGTTATAACGTCTTACGTTATATGGGATGACGTTATAACGTATTACGTTATATGGGATGACGTTATAACGTAAAAGGTTATATGGTATAACGTTATAACGTATTACGTTATATGGTATGACGTTATATCGTCATAGGTTATACGGTATGACGTTATAACGTAATACGTCATATGGTATGACGTTATAACGTATTACGTAATATGGGACGACGTTATAACGCATTACGTTATATGGGATGACGTTATAACGTATTACGTTATATGGAATACCGTTATAACGTATTAGGTTATATGGTATGACGCTATTAACGTATTACGTTATATGGCATGACGTTATAACGTAATGCGTTATATGGTATGACGATAATACGTAAATAGGTTATATGGTATGACGTTATACCGAATTAGGTTATATGGTATGACGTTATACCGAATTACGTTATATGGGATGACGTTATAACGTAATAGGTTATATGGTATAACGTTATAACGTATTACGTTATATGGGATGACGTTATAACGTAAATAGATTATATGGTATGACGTTATACCGTATTACGTTATATGGGATGACGTTATAACGCATTACGTAATGTGGGATGACGTTATAACGTATTACGTTATGTGGGACGACGTTATAACGTATTGCGTTATATGGAATGACGTTATAACGTCTTACGTTATATGGGATGACGTTATAACGTATTACGTTATATGGTATGACGTTATAACGTATTACGTAATATGGGACGACGTTATAACGCATAACGTTATATGGGATGACGTTATAACGTATTACGTTATATGGAATACCGTTATAACGTATTAGGTTATATGGTATGACGCTATTAACGTATTACGTTATATGGCATGACGTTATAACGTAATACGTTATATGGTATGACGTTAATACGTAAATAGGTTATATGGTATGACGTTATACCGAATTACGTTATATGGGATGACGTTATAACGCATTACGTAATATGGGATGACGTTATAACGTATTACGTCATGTGGGACGACGCTATAACGTAATGCGTTATATGGGATGACGTTATAACGTATTACGTTATATGGGATGACGTTATAACGTATTACGTTATATGGGATGACGTTATAACGTATTACGTTATATGGGAATACGTTATAACGTATTACGTTATGTGGGACGACGTTATATGGTATGACGATATAACGTCATAGGTTATACGGTATGACGTTATAACGTAATAGGTTATATGGCATGACGCTATAACGTAATACGTTATATGGTATGACGTTATAACGTAAATAGATTATATGGTATGACGTTATACCGTATTACGTTATATGGGATGACGTTATAACGCATTACGTAATGTGGGATGACGTTATAACGTATTACGTTATGTGGGACGACGTTATAACGTATTGCGTTATATGGAATGACGTTATAACGTCTTACGTTATATGGGATGACGTTATAACGTATTACGTTATATGGGATGACGTTATAACGTAATAGGTTATATGGTATAACGTTATAACGTATTACGTTATATGGTATGACGTTATAACGTCATAGGTTATACGGTATGACGTTATAACGTAATACGTCATAAGGTATGACGTTATAACGTATTACGTAATATGGGACGACGTTATAACGCATTACGTTATATGGGATGACGTTATAACGTATTACGTTATATGGAATACCGTTATAACGTATTAGGTTATATGGTATGACGCTATTAACGTATTACGTTATATGGCATGACGTTATAACGTAATACGTTATATGGTATGACGTTAATACGTAAATAGGTTATATGGTATGACGTTATACCGAATTACGTTATATGGGATGACGTTATAACGCATTACGTAATATGGGATGACGTTATAACGTATTACGTTATGTGGGACGACGCTATAACGTAATGCGTTATATGGGATGACGTTATAACGTATTACGTTATATGGGATGACGTTATAACGTATTACGTTACATGGGATGACGTTATAACGTATTACGTCATATGGGATGACGTTATAACGTATTACGTTATATGGGAATACGTTATAACGTATTACGTTATGTGGGACGACGTTATAACGTAATGCATTATATGGGATGACGTTATAACGTATTACGTTATATGGGATGACGTTATAACGTATTACGTTATATGGGATGACGTTATAACGTATTACGTTATATGGGAAGACGTTATAACGTATTACGTTATATGGGAAGACGTTATAACGTATTGCGTTATATGGTATGACGTTATAACGTATTACGTTATATGGTATGACGTTATAACGTCATAGGTTATACGGTATGACGTTATAACGTAATACGTCATATGGTATGACGTTATAACGTATTACGTAATATGGGACGACGTTATAACGCATTACGTTATATGGGATGACGTTATAACGCATTACGTTATATGGAATACCGTTATAACGTATTAGGTTATATGGTATGACGCTATAACGTATTACGTTATATGGCATGACGTTATAACGTAATACGTTATATGGTATGACGTTAATACGTAAATAGGTTATATGGTATGACGTTATACCGAATTACGTTATATGGGATGACGTTATAACGTAATAGGTTATATGGTATAACGTTATAACGTATTACGTTATATGGGATGACGTTATAACGTAAATAGGTTATATGGTATGACGTTATACCGTATTATGTTATATGGGATGACGTTATAACGCATTACGTAATATGGGATGACGTTATAACGTATTACGTTATGTGGGACGACGTTATAACGTAATGCGTTATATGGGATGACGTTATAACGTATTACGTTATATGGGATGACGTCATAACGTATTACGTTATATGGGATGACGTTATAACGTATTACGTTATATGGGATGACGTTATAACGTATTACGTTATATGGGAAGACGTTATAACGTATTACGTTATGTGGGACGACGTTATAACGTAATGCGTTATATGGGATGACGTTATAACGTATTACGTTATATGGGATGACGTTATAACGTATTACGTTATATGGGATGACGTTATAACGTATTACGTTATATGGGATGACGTTATAACGTAATAGGTTATATGGTATAACGTTATAACGTATTACGTTATATGGTATGACGTTATAACGTCATAGGTTATACGGTATGACGTTATAACGTAATACGTCATAAGGTATGACGTTATAACGTATTACGTAATATGGGACGACGTTATAACGCATTACGTTATATGGGATGACGTTATAACGTATTACGTTATATGGAATACCGTTATAACGTATTAGGTTATATGGTATGACGCTATTAACGTATTACGTTATATGGCATGACGTTATAACGTAATACGTTATATGGTATGACGTTAATACGTAAATAGGTTATATGGTATGACGTTATACCGAATTACGTTATATGGGATGACGTTATAACGCATTACGTAATATGGGATGACGTTATAACGTATTACGTTATGTGGGACGACGCTATAACGTAATGCGTTATATGGGATGACGTTATAACGTATTACGTTATATGGGATGACGTTATAACGTATTACGTTACATGGGATGACGTTATAACGTATTACGTCATATGGGATGACGTTATAACGTATTACGTTATATGGGAATACGTTATAACGTATTACGTTATGTGGGACGACGTTATAACGTAATGCATTATATGGGATGACGTTATAACGTATTACGTTATATGGGATGACGTTATAACGTATTACGTTATATGGGATGACGTTATAACGTATTACGTTATATGGGAAGACGTTATAACGTATTACGTTATATGGGAAGACGTTATAACGTATTGCGTTATATGGTATGACGTTATAACGTATTACGTTATATGGTATGACGTTATAACGTCATAGGTTATACGGTATGACGTTATAACGTAATACGTCATATGGTATGACGTTATAACGTATTACGTAATATGGGACGACGTTATAACGCATTACGTTATATGGGATGACGTTATAACGCATTACGTTATATGGAATACCGTTATAACGTATTAGGTTATATGGTATGACGCTATAACGTATTACGTTATATGGCATGACGTTATAACGTAATACGTTATATGGTATGACGTTAATACGTAAATAGGTTATATGGTATGACGTTATACCGAATTACGTTATATGGGATGACGTTATAACGTAATAGGTTATATGGTATAACGTTATAACGTATTACGTTATATGGGATGACGTTATAACGTAAATAGGTTATATGGTATGACGTTATACCGTATTATGTTATATGGGATGACGTTATAACGCATTACGTAATATGGGATGACGTTATAACGTATTACGTTATGTGGGACGACGTTATAACGTAATGCGTTATATGGGATGACGTTATAACGTATTACGTTATATGGGATGACGTCATAACGTATTACGTTATATGGGATGACGTTATAACGTATTACGTTATATGGGATGACGTTATAACGTATTACGTTATATGGGAAGACGTTATAACGTATTACGTTATGTGGGACGACGTTATAACGTAATGCGTTATATGGGATGACGTTATAACGTATTACGTTATATGGGATGACGTTATAACGTATTACGTTATATGGGATGACGTTATAACGTATTACGTTATATGGGAAGACGTTATAACGTATTACGTTATATGGGAAGACGTTATAACGTATTGCGTTATATGGTATGACGTTATAACGTATTACGTTATATGGTATGACGTTATAACGTCATAGGTTATACGGTATGACGTTATAACGTAATACGTCATATGGGATGACGTTATAACGTAAATAGGTTATATGGTATGACGTTATACCGTATTACGTTATATGGGATGACGTTATAACGCATTACGTAATATGGGATGACGTTATAACGTATTACGTTATGTGGGACGACGTTATAACGTAATGCGTTATATGGGATGACGTTATAACGTATTACGTTATATGGGATGACGTTATAAAGTATTACGTTATATGGGATGACGTTATAACGTATTGCGTTATATGGTATGACGTTATAACGTATTACGTTATATGGGATGACGATATAACGTATTACGTAATATGGGATGACGTTATAACGTAATAGGTTATATGGTATAACGTTATAACGTATTAGGTTATATGGTATGACGCTATAACGTATTACGTTATATGGCATGACGTTATAACGTAATACGTTATATGGTATGACGTTATAACGTCATAGGTTATACGGTATGACGTTATAACGTAATAGGTTATATGGCATGACGCTATAACGTAATACGTTATATGGTATGACGTTATAACGTCTTACGTTATATGGGATGACGTTATAACGTATTACGTTATATGGGATGACGTTATAACGTAAAAGGTTATATGGTATAACGTTATAACGTATTACGTTATATGGTATGACGTTATATCGTCATAGGTTATACGGTATGACGTTATAACGTAATACGTCATATGGTATGACGTTATAACGTATTACGTAATATGGGACGACGTTATAACGCATTACGTTATATGGGATGACGTTATAACGTATTACGTTATATGGAATACCGTTATAACGTATTAGGTTATATGGTATGACGCTATTAACGTATTACGTTATATGGCATGACGTTATAACGTAATGCGTTATATGGTATGACGATAATACGTAAATAGGTTATATGGTATGACGTTATACCGAATTAGGTTATATGGTATGACGTTATACCGAATTACGTTATATGGGATGACGTTATAACGTAATAGGTAATATGGTATAACGTTATAACGTATTACGTTATATGGGATGACGTTATAACGTAAATAGGTTATATGGTATGACGTTATACCGTATTATGTTATATGGGATGACGTTATAACGCATTACGTAATATGGGATGACGTTATAACGTATTACGTTATGTGGGACGACGTTATAACGTAATGCGTTATATGGGATGACGTTATAACGTATTACGTTATATGGGATGACGTCATAACGTATTACGTTATATGGGATGACGTTATAACGTATTACGTTATATGGGATGACGTTATAACGTATTACGTTATATGGGAAGACGTTATAACGTATTACGTTATGTGGGACGACGTTATAACGTAATGCGTTATATGGGATGACGTTATAACGTATTACGTTATATGGGATGACGTTATAACGTATTACGTTATATGGGATGACGTTATAACGTATTACGTTATAACGTATTACGTTATATGGGAAGACGTTATAACGTATTGCGTTATATGGTATGACGTTATAACGTATTACGTTATATGGTATGACGTTATAACGTCATAGGTTATACGGTATGACGTTATAACGTAATACGTCATATGGGATGACGTTATAACGTAAATAGGTTATATGGTATGACGTTATACCGTATTACGTTATATGGGATGACGTTATAACGCATTACGTAATATGGGATGACGTTATAACGTATTACGTTATGTGGGACGACGTTATAACGTAATGCGTTATATGGGATGACGTTATAACGTATTACGTTATATGGGATGACGTTATAACGTATTGCGTTATATGGTATGACGTTATAACGTATTACGTTATATGGGATGACGATATAACGTATTACGTAATATGGGATGACGTTATAACGTAATAGGTTATATGGTATAACGTTATAACGTATTAGGTTATATGGTATGACGCTATAACGTATTACGTTATATGGCATGACGTTATAACGTAATACGTAATATGGTATGACGTTATAACGTCATAGGTTATACGGTATGACGTTATAACGTAATAGGTTATATGGCATGACGCTATAACGTAATACGTTATATGGTATGACGTTATAACGTAAATAGATTATATGGTATGACGTTATACCGTATTACGTTATATGGGATGACGTTATAACGCATTACGTAATGTGGGATGACGTTATAACGTATTACGTTATGTGGGACGACGTTATAACGCATTACGTTATATGGGATGACGTTATAACGTATTACGTTATATGGAATACCGTTATAACGTATTAGGTTATATGGTATGACGCTATTAACGTATTACGTTATATGGCATGACGTTATAACGTAATACGTTATATGGTATGACGTTAATACGTAAATAGGTTATATGGTATGACGTTTTACCGAATTACGTTATATGGGATGACGTTATAACGCATTACGTTATATGGGATGACGTTATAACGTATTACGTAATATGGGATGACGTTATAACGTATTACGTTATGTGGGACGACGTTATAACGTAATGCGTTATATGGGATGACGTTATAACGTATTACGTTATATGGGATGACGTTATAACGAATTACGTTATATGGGATGACGTTATACCGTATTGCGTTATATGGTATGACGTTATAACGTATTACGTTATATGGGATGACGTTATAACGTATTACGTAATATAGGATGACGTTATAACGTAATAGGTTATATGGTATAACGTTATAACGTATTAGGTTATATGGTATTACGCTATAACGTATTAAGTTATATGGCATGACGTTATAACGTAATACGTTATATGGTATGACGTTATAACGTCATAGGTTATACGGTATGACGTTATAACGTAATAGGTTATATGGCATGACGCTATAACGTAATACGTTATATGGTATGACGTTATAACGTAAATAGATTATATGGTATGACGTTATACCGTATTACGTTATATGGGATGACGTTATAACGCATTACGTAATGTGGGATGACGTTATAACGTATTACGTTATGTGGGACGACGTTATAACGTATTGCGTTATATGGAATGACGTTATAACGTCTTACGTTATATGGGATGACGTTATAACGTATTACGTTATATGGGATGACGTTATAACGTAATAGGTTATATGGTATAACGTTATAACGTATTACGTTATATGGTATGACGTTATAACGTCATAGGTTATACGGTATGACGTTATAACGTAATACGTCATAAGGTATGACGTTATAACGTATTACGTAATATGGGACGACGTTATAACGCATTACGTTATATGGGATGACGTTATAACGTATTACGTTATATGGAATACCGTTATAACGTATTAGGTTATATGGTATGACGCTATTAACGTATTACGTTATATGGCATGACGTTATAACGTAATACGTTATATGGTATGACGTTAATACGTAAATAGGTTATATGGTATGACGTTATACCGAATTACGTTATATGGGATGACGTTATAACGCATTACGTAATATGGGATGACGTTATAACGTATTACGTTATGTGGGACGACGCTATAACGTAATGCGTTATATGGGATGACGTTATAACGTATTACGTTATATGGGATGACGTTATAACGTATTACGTTACATGGGATGACGTTATAACGTATTACGTCATATGGGATGACGTTATAACGTATTACGTTATATGGGAATACGTTATAACGTATTACGTTATGTGGGACGACGTTATAACGTAATGCATTATATGGGATGACGTTATAACGTATTACGTTATATGGGATGACGTTATAACGTATTACGTTATATGGGATGACGTTATAACGTATTACGTTATATGGGAAGACGTTATAACGTATTACGTTATATGGGAAGACGTTATAACGTATTGCGTTATATGGTATGACGTTATAACGTATTACGTTATATGGTATGACGTTATAACGTCATAGGTTATACGGTATGACGTTATAACGTAATACGTCATATGGTATGACGTTATAACGTATTACGTAATATGGGACGACGTTATAACGCATTACGTTATATGGGATGGCGTTATAACGTATTACGTTATATGGAATACCTTTATAACGTATTAGGTTATATGGTATGACGCTATAACGTATTACGTTATATGGCATGACGTTATAACGTAATACGTTATATGGTATGACGTTAATACGTAAATAGGTTATATGGTATGACGTTATACCGAATTACGTTATATGGGATGACGTTATAACGTAATAGGTTATATGGTATAACGTTATAACGTATTACGTTATATGGGATGACGTTATAACGTAAATAGGTTATATGGTATGACGTCATACCGTATTATGTTATATGGGATGACGTTATAACGCATTACGTAATATGGGATGGCGTTATAACGTATTACGTTATGTGGGACGACGTTATAACGTAATGCGTTATATGGGATGACGTTATAACGTATTACGTTATATGGGATGACGTCATAACGTATTACGTTATATGGGATGACGTTATAACGTATTACGTTATATGGGATGACGTTATAACGTATTACGTTATATGGGAAGACGTTATAACGTATTACGTTATGTGGGACGACGTTATAACGTAATGCGTTATATGGGATGACGTTATAACGTATTACGTTATATGGGATGACGTTATAACGTATTACGTTATATGGGATGACGTTATAACGTATTACGTTATATGGGAAGACGTTATAACGTATTACGTTATATGGGAAGACGTTATAACGTATTGCGTTATATGGTATGACGTTATAACGTATTACGTTATATGGTATGACGTTATAACGTCATAGGTTATACGGTATGACGTTATAACGTAATACGTCATATGGGATGACGTTATAACGTAAATAGGTTATATGGTATGACGTTATACCGTATTACGTTATATGGGATGACGTTATAACGCATTACGTAATATGGGATGACGTTATAACGTATTACGTTATGTGGGACGACGTTATAACGTAATGCGTTATATGGGATGACGTTATAACGTATTACGTTATATGGGATGACGTTATAAAGTATTACGTTATATGGGATGACGTTATAACGTATTGCGTTATATGGTATGACGTTATAACGTATTACGTTATATGGGATGACGATATAACGTATTACGTAATATGGGATGACGTTATAACGTAATAGGTTATATGGTATAACGTTATAACGTATTAGGTTATATGGTATGACGCTATAACGTATTACGTTATATGGCATGACGTTATAACGTAATACGTTATATGGTATGACGTTATAACGTCATAGGTTATACGGTATGACGTTATAACGTAATAGGTTATATGGCATGACGCTATAACGTAATACGTTATATGGTATGACGTTATAACGTCTTACGTTATATGGGATGACGTTATAACGTATTACGTTATATGGGATGACGTTATAACGTAAAAGGTTATATGGTATAACGTTATAACGTATTACGTTATATGGTATGACGTTATATCGTCATAGGTTATACGGTATGACGTTATAACGTAATACGTCATATGGTATGACGTTATAACGTATTACGTAATATGGGACGACGTTATAACGCATTACGTTATATGGGATGACGTTATAACGTATTACGTTATATGGAATACCGTTATAACGTATTAGGTTATATGGTATGACGCTATTAACGTATTACGTTATATGGCATGACGTTATAACGTAATGCGTTATATGGTATGACGATAATACGTAAATAGGTTATATGGTATGACGTTATACCGAATTAGGTTATATGGTATGACGTTATACCGAATTACGTTATATGGGATGACGTTATAACGTAATAGGTTATATGGTATAACGTTATAACGTATTACGTTATATGGGATGACGTTATAACGTAAATAGGTTATATGGTATGACGTTATACCGTATTATGTTATATGGGATGACGTTATAACGCATTACGTAATATGGGATAACGTTATAACGTATTACGTTATGTGGGACGACGTTATAACGTAATGCGTTATATGGGATGACGTTATAACGTATTACGTTATATGGGATGACGTCATAACGTATTACGTTATATGGGATGACGTTATAACGTATTACGTTATATGGGAAGACGTTATAACGTATTACGTTATATGGGAAGACGTTATAACGTATTGCGTTATATGGTATGACGTTATAACGTATTACGTTATATGGTATGACGTTATAACGTCATAGGTTATACGGTATGACGTTATAACGTAATACGTCATATGGGATGACGTTATAACGTAAATAGGTTATATGGTATGACGTTATACCGTATTACGTTATATGGGATGACGTTATAACGCATTACGTAATATGGGATGACGTTATAACGTATTACGTTATGTGGGACGACGTTATAACGTAATGCGTTATATGGGATGACGTTATAACGTATTACGTTATATGGGATGACGTTATAAAGTATTACGTTATATGGGATGACGTTATAACGTATTGCGTTATATGGTATGACGTTATAACGTATTACGTTATATGGGATGACGATATAACGTATTACGTAATATGGGATGACGTTATAACGTAATAGGTTATATGGTATAACGTTATAACGTATTAGGTTATATGGTATGACGCTATAACGTATTACGTTATATGGCATGACGTTATAACGTAATACGTTATATGGTATGACGTTATAACGTCATAGGTTATACGGTATGACGTTATAACGTAATAGGTTATATGGCATGACGCTATAACGTAATACGTTATATGGTATGACGTTATAACGTAAATAGATTATATGGTATGACGTTATACCGTATTACGTTATATGGGATGACGTTATAACGCATTACGTAATGTGGGATGACGTTATAACGTATTACGTTATGTGGGACGACGTTATAACGTATTGCGTTATATGGAATGACGTTATAACGTCTTACGTTATATGGAATACCGTTATAACGTATTAGGTTATATGGTATGACGCTATTAACGTATTACGTTATATGGCATGACGTTATAACGTAATACGTTATATGGTATGACGTTAATACGTAAATAGGTTATATGGTATGACGTTATACCGAATTACGTTATATGGGATGACGTTATAACGCATTACGTAATATGGGATGACGTTATAACGTATTACGTTATGTGGGACGACGCTATAACGTAATGCGTTATATGGGATGACGTTATAACGTATTACGTTATATGGGATGACGTTATAACGTATTACGTTACATGGGATGACGTTATAACGTATTACGTCATATGGGATGACGTTATAACGTATTACGTTATATGGGAATACGTTATAACGTATTACGTTATGTGGGACGACGTTATAACGTAATGCATTATATGGGATGACGTTATAACGTATTACGTTATATGGGATGACGTTATAACGTATTACGTTATAAGGGATGACGTTATAACGTATTACGTTATATGGGAAGACGTTATAACGTATTACGTTATATGGGAAGACGTTATAACGTATTGCGTTATATGGTATGACGTTATAACGTATTACGTTATATGGTATGACGTTATAACGTCATAGGTTATACGGTATGACGTTATAACGTAATACGTCATATGGTATGACGTTATAACGTATTACGTAATATGGGACGACGTTATAACGCATTACGTTATATGGGATGACGTTATAACGTATTACGTTATATGGAATACCGTTATAACGTATTAGGTTATATGGTATGACGCTATAACGTATTACGTTATATGGCATGACGTTATAACGTAATACGTTATATGGTATGACGTTAATACGTAAATAGGTTATATGGTATGACGTTATACCGAATTACGTTATATGGGATGACGTTATAACGTAATAGGTTATATGGTATAACGTTATAACGTATTACGTTATATGGGATGACGTTATAACGTAAATAGGTTATATGGTATGACGTTATACCGTATTATGTTATATGGGATGACGTTATAACGCATTACGTAATATGGGATGACGTTATAACGTATTACGTTATGTGGGACGACGTTATAACGTAATGCGTTATATGGGATGACGTTATAACGTATTACGTTATATGGGATGACGTCATAACGTATTACGTTATATGGGATGACGTTATAACTTATTACGTTATATGGGATGACGTTATAACGTATTACGTTATATGGGAAGACGTTATAACGTATTACGTTATGTGGGACGACGTTATAACGTAATGCGTTATATGGGATGACGTTATAACATATTACGTTATATGGGATGACGTTATAACGTATTACGTTATATGGGATGACGTTATAACGTATTACGTTATATGGGAAGACGTTATAACGTATTACGTTACATGGGAAGACGTTATAACGTATTGCGTTATATGGTATGACGTTATAACGTATTACGTTATATGGTATGACGTTATAACGTCATAGGTTATACGGTATGACGTTATAACGTAATACGTCATATGGGATGACGTTATAACGTAAATAGGTTATATGGTATGACGTTATACCGTATTACGTTATATGGGATGACGTTATAACGCATTACGTAATATGGGATGACGTTATAACGTATTACGTTATGTGGGACGACGTTATAACGTAATGCGTTATATGGGATGACGTTATAACGTATTACGTTATATGGGATGACGTTATAAAGTATTACGTTATATGGGATGACGTTATAACGTATTGCGTTATATGGTATGACGTTATAACGTATTACGTTATATGGGATGACGATATAACGTATTACGTAATATGGGATGACGTTATAACGTAATAGGTTATATGGTATAACGTTATAACGTATTAGGTTATATGGTATGACGCTATAACGTATTACGTTATATGGCATGACGTTATAACGTAATACGTTATATGGTATGACGTTATAACGTCATAGGTTATACGGTATGACGTTATAACGTAATAGGTTATATGGCATGACGCTATAACGTAATACGTTATATGGTATGACGTTATAACGTCTTACGTTATATGGGATGACGTTATAACGTATTACGTTATATGGGATGACGTTATAACGTAAAAGGTTATATGGTATAACGTTATAACGTATTACGTTATATGGTATGACGTTATATCGTCATAGGTTATACGGTATGACGTTATAACGTAATACGTCATATGGTATGACGTTATAACGTATTACGTAATATGGGACGACGTTATAACGCATTACGTTATATGGGATGACGTTATAACGTATTACGTTATATGGAATACCGTTATAACGTATTAGGTTATATGGTATGACGCTATTAACGTATTACGTTATATGGCATGACGTTATAACGTAATGCGTTATATGGTATGACGATAATACGTAAATAGGTTATATGGTATGACGTTATACCGGATTAGGTTATATGGTATGACGTTATACCGAATTACGTTATATGGGATGACGTTATAACGTAATAGGTTATATGGTATAACGTTATAACGTATTACGTTATATGGGATGACGTTATAACGTAAATAGGTTATATGGTATGACGTTATACCGTATTATGTTATATGGGATGACGTTATAACGCATTACGTAATATGGGATGACGTTATAACGTATTACGTTATGTGGGACGACGTTATAACGTAATGCGTTATATGGGATGACGTTATAACGTATTACGTTATATGGGATGACGTCATAACGTATTACGTTATATGGGATGACGTTATAACGTATTACGTTATATGGGATGACGTTATAACGTATTACGTTATATGGGAAGACGTTATAACGTATTACGTTATGTGGGACGACGTTATAGCGTAATGCGTTATATGGGATGACGTTATAACGTATTACGTTATATGGGATGACGTTATAACGTATTACGTTATATGGGATGACGTTATAACGTATTACGTTATATGGGAAGACGTTATAACGTATTACGTTATATGGGAAGACGTTATAACGTATTACGTTATGTGGGACGACGTTATAACGTAATGCATTATATGGGACGACGTTATAACGTATTTCGTTATATGGGATGACGTTATAACGTAATACGTCATATGGGATGACGTTATAACGTAAATAGGTTATATGGTATGACGTTATACCGTATTACGTTATATGGGATGACGTTATAACGCATTACGTAATATGGGATGACGTTATAACGTATTACGTTATGTGGGACGACGTTATAACGTAATGCGTTATATGGGATGACGTTATAACGTATTACGTTATATGGGATGACGTTATAAAGTATTACGTTATATGGGATGACGTTATAACGTATTGCGTTATATGGTATGACGTTATAACGTATTACGTTATATGGGATGACGATATAACGTATTACGTAATATGGGATGACGTTATAACGTAATAGGTTATATGGTATAACGTTATAACGTATTAGGTTATATGGTATGACGCTATAACGTATTACGTTATATGGCATGACGTTATAACGTAATACGTTATATGGTATGACGTTATAACGTCATAGGTTATACGGTATGACGTTATAACGTAATAGGTTATATGGCATGACGCTATAACGTAATACGTTATATGGTATGACGTTATAACGTCTTACGTTATATGGGATGACGTTATAACGTATTACGTTATATGGGATGACGTTATAACGTAAAAGGTTATATGGTATAACGTTATAACGTATTACGTTATATGGTATGACCTTATATCGTCATAGGTTATACGGTATGACGTTATAACGTAATACGTCATATGGTATGACGTTATAACGTATTACGTAATATGGGACGACGTTATAACGCATTACGTTATATGGGATGACGTTATAACGTATTACGTTATATGGAATACCGTTATAACGTATTAGGTTATATGGTATGACGCTATTAACGTATTACGTTATATGGCATGACGTTATAACGTAATGCGTTATATGGTATGACGATAATACGTAAATAGGTTATATGGGATGACGTTATACCGAATTAGGTTATATGGGATGACGTTATAACGCATTACGTAATATGGGATGACGTTATAACGTATTACGTTATGTGGGACGACGTTATAACGTAATGCGTTATATGGGATGACGTTATAACGTATTACGTTATATGGGATGACGTTATAACGTATTACGTTATATGGGATGACGTTATAACGTATTACGTTATATGGGATGACGTTATAACGTATTGCGTTATATGGTATGACGTTATAACGTATTACGTTATATGGTATGACGTTATAACGTCATAGGTTATACGGTATGACGTTATAACGTAATACGTCATATGGTATGACGTTATAACGTATTACGTAATATGGGACGACGTTATAACGCATTACGTTATATGGGATGACGTTATAACGTATTACGTTATATGGAATACCGTTATAACGTATTAGGTTATATGGTATGACGCTATAACGTATTACGTTATATGGCATTACGTTATATGGTATGACGTTAATACGTAAATAGGTTATATGGTATGACGTTATACCGAATTACGTTATATGGGATGACGTTATAACGCATTACGTAATATGGGATGACGTTATAACGTATTACGTTATGTGGGACGACGTTATAACGTAATGCGTTATATGGGATGACGTTATAACGTATTACGTTATATGGGATGACATCATAACGTATTACGATATATGGGATGACGTAATAACGTATTACGTTATATGGGATGACGTTATAACCTATTACGTTATATGGGAAGACGTTATAACTTATTACGTTATGTGGGACGACGTTATAACGTAATGCGTTATATGGGATGACGTTATAACGTATTACGTTATATGGGATGACGTTATAACGTATTACGTTATATGGGATGACGTTATAACGTATTACGTTATATGGGAAGACGTTATAACGTATTACGTTATATGGGAAGACGTTACAACGTATTGCGTTATATGGTATGACGTTATAACGTATTACGTTATATGGTATGACGTTATAACGTCATAGGTTATACGGTATGACGTTATAACGTAATACGTCATATAGGATGACGTTATAACGTAAATAGGTTATATGGTATGACGTTATACCGTATTACGTTATATGGGATGACGTTATAACGCATTACGTAATATGGGATGACGTTATAACGTATTACGTTATGTGGGACGACGTTATAACGTAATGCGTTATATGGGATGACGTTATAACGTATTACGTTATATGGGATGACGTTATAACGTATTACGTTATATGGGATGACGTTATAACGTATTGCGTTATATGGTATGACGTTATAACGTATTACGTTATATGGGATGACGATATAACGTATTACGTAATATGGGATGACGTTATAACGTAATACGTTATATGGTATGACGTTATAACGTCATAGGTTATACGGTATGACGTTATAACGTAATAGGTTATATGGCATGACGCTATAACGTAATACGTTATATGGTATGACGTTATAACGTCATAGGTTATACGGTATGACGTTATAACGTAATAGGTTATATGGCATGACGCTATAACGTAATACGTTATATGGTATGACGTTATAACGTAAATAGGTTATATGGTATGACGTTATACCGAATTACGTTATATGGGATGACGTTATAACGCATTACGTAATATGGGATGACGTTATAACGTATTGCGTTATATGGTATGACGTTATAACGTATTACGTTATGTGGGACGACGTTATAACGTAATGCGTTATATGGGATAACGTTATAACGTATTACGTTATATGGGATGACGTTATAACGTATTACGTTATATGGGATGACGTTATAACGTATTGCGTTATATGGTATGACGTTATAACGTATTACGTTATGTGGGACGACGTTATAACGTAATGCGTTATATGGGATAACGTTATAACGTATTACGTTATATGGGATGACGTTATAACGTATTACGTTATATGGGATGACGTTATAACGTATAACGTTATATGGGATGACGTTATAACGTATTACGTTATATGGGAAGACGTTATAACGTATTACGTTATGTGGGACGACGTTATAACGTAATGCATTATATGGGATGACGTTATAACGTATTACGTTATATGGGATGACGTTATAACGTATTACGTTATATGGGATGACGTTATAACGTATTACGTTATATGGGAAGACGTTATAACGTATTACGTTATATGGGAAGACGTTATAACGTATTGCGTTATATGGTATGACGTTATAACGTATTACGTTATATGGTATGACGTTATAACGTATTACGTTATATGGTATGACGTTATAACGTAATACGTCATATGGTATGACGTTATAACGTATTACGTAATATGGGACGACGTTATAACGCATTACGTTATATGGGATGACGTTATAACGTATTACGTTATATGGAATACCGTTATAACGTATTAGGTTATATGGTATAACGCTATTAACGTATTACGTTATATGGCATGACGTTATAACGTAATACGTTATATGGTATGACGTTAATACGTAAATAGGTTATATGGTATGACGTTATAACGTAATATGTCATATGGGATGACGTTATAACGTAAATAGGTTATATGGTATGACGTTATACCGTATTACGTTATATGGGATGACGTTATAACGCATTACGTAATATGGGATGACGTTATAACGTATTACGTTATGTGGGACGACGTTATAACGTAATGCGTTATATGGGATGACGTTATAACGTATTACGTTATATGGGATGACGTTATAACGTATTACGTTATATGGGAAGACGTTATAACGTATTACGTTATGTGGGACGACGTTATAACGTAATGCGTTATATGGGATGACGTTGTAACGTATTACGTTATATGGGATGACGTTATAACGTATTACGTTATATGGGATGACGTTATAACGTAATACGTTACATGGTATGACGTTAATACGTAAATAGGTTATATGGTATGACGTTATACCGAATTACGTTATATGGGATGACGTTATAACGTAATAGGTTATATGGTATAACGTTATAACGTATTACGTTATATGGTATGACGTGATAACGTCATAGGTTATACGGTATGACGTTATAACGTAATGCGTTATATGGGATGACGTTATAACGTATTACGTTATATGGGATGACGTTATAACGTATTACGTTATATGGAATGACGTTATAACGTATTACGTTATATGGGATGACGTTATAACGTATTACGTTATATGGGAAGACGTTATAACGTATTACGTTATGTGGGACGACGTTATAACGTAATGCGTTATATGGGATGACGTTATAACGTAAATAGGTTATATGGTATGACGTTATACCGTATTACGTTATATGGGATGACGTTATAACGCATTACGTAATATGGGATGACGTTATAACGTATTACGTTATGTGGGACGACGTTATAACGTAATGCGTTATATGGGATGACGTTATAACGTAATGCGTTATATGGGATGACGTTATAACGTATTACGTTATATGGCATGACGCTATAACGTAATACGTTATATGGTATGACGTTATAACGTAAATAGATTATATGGTATGACGTTATACCGTATTACGTTATATGGGAAGACGTTATAACGCATTACGTAATGTGGGATGACGTTATAACGTATTGCGTTATATGGAATGACGTTATAACGTCTTACGTTATATGGGATGACGTTATAACGTATTACGTTATATGGGATGACGTTATAACGTATTACGTTATGTGGGACGACGTTATAACGTAATGCGTTATATGGGATGGCGTTATAACGTAATGCGTTATATGGTATGACGCTATTAACGTATTACGTTATATGGCATGACGTTATAACGTAATACGTTATATGGTATGACGATAATACGTAAATAGGTTATATGGTATGACGTTATACCGTATTACGTTATATGGGATGACGTTATAACGCATTACGTAATATGGGATGACGTTATAACGTATTACGTTATGTGGGACGACGTTATAACGTAATGCGTTATATGGGATGACGTTATAACGTATTACGTTATATGGGATGACGTTATAACGTATTACGTTATATGGGATGACGTTATAACGTATTACGTTATATGGGATGACGTTATAACGTATTACGTTATATGGGAAGACGTTATAACGTATTACGTTATGTGGGACGACGTTATAACGTAATGCATTATATGGGACGACGTTATAACGTATTTCGTTATATGGGATGACGTTATAACGTATTACGTTATGTGGGACGACGTTATAACGTAATGCGTTATATGGGATGACGTTATAACGTATTACGTTATATGGGATGACGTTATAACGTATTACGTTATATGGGAAGACGTTATAACGTATTACGTTATGTGGGACGACGTTATAACGTAATGCGTTATATGGGATGACGTTATAACGTAAATAGGTTATATGGTATGACGTTATACCGTATTACGTTATATGGGATGACGTTATAACGCATTACGTAATATGGGATGACGTTATAACGTATTACGTTATGTGGGACGACGTTATAACGTAATGCGTTATATGGGATGACGTTATAACGTAATGCGTTATATGGGATGACGTTATAACGTATTACGTTATATGGGATGACGTTATAACGTAATACGTTATGTGGGATGACGTTATAACGTATTACGTTATATGGAATACCGTTATAACGTATTAGGTTATATGGTATGACGCTATAACGTATTACGTTATATGGCATGACGTTATAACGTAATACGTTACATGGTATGACGTTATAACGTAATACGTCATATGGTATGACGTTATAACGTATTACGTAATATGGGACGACGTTATAACGCATTACGTTATATGGTATGACGTTATAACGTATTACGTTATATGGAATACCGTTATAACGTATTAGGTTATATGGTATGACGCTATAACGTAAATAGGTTATATGGTATGACGTTATACCGTATTACGTTATATGGGATGACGTTATAACGTATTACGTTATATGGGAAGACGTTATAACGTAATACGTTACATGGTATGACGTTAATACGTAAATAGGTTATATGGTATGACGTTATACCGAATTACGTTATATGGGATGACGTTATAACGTAATAGGTTATATGGTATAACGTTATAACGTATTACGTTATATGGGATGACGTTATAACGTAAATAGGTTATATGGTATGACGTTATACCGTATTACGTTATATGGGATGACGTTATAACGTATTACGTTATATGGGAAGACGTTATAACGTATTGCGTTATATGGTATGACGTTATAACGTATTACGTTATATGGGATGACGTTATAACGTATTACGTAATATGGGATGACGTTATAACGTAATAGATTATATGGTATAACGTTATAACGTATTACGTTATATGGGATGACGTTATAACGTAATAGGTTATATGGTATAACGTTATAACGTATTACGTTATATGGGATGACGTTATAACGTAAATAGGTTACATGGTATGACGTTATACCGTATTACGTTATATGGGATGACGTTATAACGTATTACGTTATATGGGAAGACGTTATAACGTAATAGGTTATATGGTATAACGTTATAACGTATTACGTTGTATGGTATGACGTTATACCGAATTACGTTATATGGGATGACGTTATAACGTAATAGGTTATATGGAATGACGCTATAACGTATTACGTTATATGGCATGACGTTATAACGTAATACGTTACATGGTATGACGTTAATACGTAAATAGGTTATATGGTATGACGTTATACCGAATTACGTTATATGGGATGACGTTATAACGTAATAGGTTATATGGTATAACGTTATAACGTATTACGTTATATGGGATGACGTTATAACGTAAATAGGTTATATGGTATGACGTTATACCGTATTACGTTATATGGGATGACGTTATAACGTATTACGTTATATGGGAAGACGTTATAACGTAATAGGTTATATGGTATAACGTTATAACGTATTACGTTGTATGGTATGACGTTATACCGAATTACGTTATATGGGATGACGTTATAACGTTAATAGGTTATATGGTATGACGCTATAACGTATTACGTAATATGGGACGACGTTATAACGTCTTACGTTATATGGGATGACGTTATAACGTATTACGTTATATGGAATACCGTTATAACGTATTAGGTTATATGGTATGACGCTATAACGTATTACGTTATATGGCATTACGTTATATGGTATGACGTTAATACGTAAATAGGTTATATGGTATGACGTTATACCGAATTACGTTATATGGGATGACGTTATAACGTATTACGTTATATGGGAAGACGTTATAACGTATTACGTTATGTGGGACGACGTTATAACGTAATGCGTTATATGGGATGACGTTGTAACGTATTACGTTATATGGGATGACGTTATAACGTATTACGTTATATGGGATGACGTTATAACGTAATACGTTACATGGTATGACGTTAATACGTAAATAGGTTATATGGTATGACGTTATACCGAATTACGTTATATGGGATGACGTTATAACGTAATAGGTTATATGGTATAACGTTATAACGTATTACGTTATATGGTATGACGTGATAACGTCATAGGTTATACGGTATGACGTTATAACGTAATGCGTTATATGGGATGACGTTATAACGTATTACGTTATATGGGATGACGTTATAACGTATTACGTTATATGGAATGACGTTATAACGTATTACGTTATATGGGATGACGTTATAACGTATTACGTTATATGGGAAGACGTTATAACGTATTACGTTATGTGGGACGACGTTATAACGTAATGCGTTATATGGGATGACGTTATAACGTAAATAGGTTATATGGTATGACGTTATACCGTATTACGTTATATGGGATGACGTTATAACGCATTACGTAATATGGGATGACGTTATAACGTATTACGTTATGTGGGACGACGTTATAACGTAATGCGTTATATGGGATGACGTTATAACGTAATGCGTTATATGGGATGACGTTATAACGTATTACGTTATATGGCATGACGCTATAACGTAATACGTTATATGGTATGACGTTATAACGTAAATAGATTATATGGTATGACGTTATACCGTATTACGTTATATGGGAAGACGTTATAACGCATTACGTAATGTGGGATGACGTTATAACGTATTGCGTTATATGGAATGACGTTATAACGTCTTACGTTATATGGGATGACGTTATAACGTATTACGTTATATGGGATGACGTTATAACGTATTACGTTATGTGGGACGACGTTATAACGTAATGCGTTATATGGGATGGCGTTATAACGTAATGCGTTATATGGTATGACGCTATTAACGTATTACGTTATATGGCATGACGTTATAACGTAATACGTTATATGGTATGACGATAATACGTAAATAGGTTATATGGTATGACGTTATACCGTATTACGTTATATGGGATGACGTTATAACGCATTACGTAATATGGGATGACGTTATAACGTATTACGTTATGTGGGACGACGTTATAACGTAATGCGTTATATGGGATGACGTTATAACGTATTACGTTATATGGGATGACGTTATAACGTATTACGTTATATGGGATGACGTTATAACGTATTACGTTATATGGGATGACGTTATAACGTATTACGTTATATGGGAAGACGTTATAACGTATTACGTTATGTGGGACGACGTTATAACGTAATGCATTATATGGGACGACGTTATAACGTATTTCGTTATATGGGATGACGTTATAACGTATTACGTTATATGGGATGACGTTATAACGTAATACGTTATGTGGGATGACGTTATAACGTATTACGTTATATGGAATACCGTTATAACGTATTAGGTTATATGGTATGACGCTATAACGTATTACGTTATATGGCATGACGTTATAACGTAATACGTTACATGGTATGACGTTATAACGTAATACGTCATATGGTATGACGTTATAACGTATTACGTAATATGGGACGACGTTATAACGCATTACGTTATATGGTATGACGTTATAACGTATTACGTTATATGGAATACCGTTATAACGTATTAGGTTATATGGTATGACGCTATAACGTAAATAGGTTATATGGTATGACGTTATACCGTATTACGTTATATGGGATGACGTTATAACGTATTACGTTATATGGGAAGACGTTATAACGTAATACGTTACATGGTATGACGTTAATACGTAAATAGGTTATATGGTATGACGTTATACCGAATTACGTTATATGGGATGACGTTATAACGTAATAGGTTATATGGTATAACGTTATAACGTATTACGTTATATGGGATGACGTTATAACGTAAATAGGTTATATGGTATGACGTTATACCGTATTACGTTATATGGGATGACGTTATAACGTATTACGTTATATGGGAAGACGTTATAACGTATTGCGTTATATGGTATGACGTTATAACGTATTACGTTATATGGGATGACGTTATAACGTATTACGTAATATGGGATGACGTTATAACGTAATAGATTATATGGTATAACGTTATAACGTATTACGTTATATGGGATGACGTTATAACGTAATAGGTTATATGGTATAACGTTATAACGTATTACGTTATATGGGATGACGTTATAACGTAAATAGGTTACATGGTATGACGTTATACCGTATTACGTTATATGGGATGACGTTATAACGTATTACGTTATATGGGAAGACGTTATAACGTAATAGGTTATATGGTATAACGTTATAACGTATTACGTTGTATGGTATGACGTTATACCGAATTACGTTATATGGGATGACGTTATAACGTAATAGGTTATATGGAATGACGCTATAACGTATTACGTTATATGGCATGACGTTATAACGTAATACGTTACATGGTATGACGTTAATACGTAAATAGGTTATATGGTATGACGTTATACCGAATTACGTTATATGGGATGACGTTATAACGTAATAGGTTATATGGTATAACGTTATAACGTATTACGTTATATGGGATGACGTTATAACGTAAATAGGTTATATGGTATGACGTTATACCGTATTACGTTATATGGGATGACGTTATAACGTATTACGTTATATGGGAAGACGTTATAACGTAATAGGTTATATGGTATAACGTTATAACGTATTACGTTGTATGGTATGACGTTATACCGAATTACGTTATATGGGATGACGTTATAACGTTAATAGGTTATATGGTATGACGCTATAACGTATTACGTAATATGGGACGACGTTATAACGTCTTACGTTATATGGGATGACGTTATAACGTATTACGTTATATGGAATACCGTTATAACGTATTAGGTTATATGGTATGACGCTATAACGTATTACGTTATATGGCATTACGTTATATGGTATGACGTTAATACGTAAATAGGTTATATGGTATGACGTTATACCGAATTACGTTATATGGGATGACGTTATAACGCATTACGTAATATGGGATGACGTTATAACGTATTACGTTATGTGGGACGACGTTATAACGTAATGCGTTATATGGGATGACGTTATAACGTATTACGTTATATGGGATGACATCATAACGTATTACGATATATGGGATGACGTAATAACGTATTACGTTATATGGGATGACGTTATAACCTATTACGTTATATGGGAAGACGTTATAACTTATTACGTTATGTGGGACGACGTTATAACGTAATGCGTTATATGGGATGACGTTATAACGTATTACGTTATATGGGATGACGTTATAACGTATTACGTTATATGGGATGACGTTATAACGTATTACGTTATATGGGAAGACGTTATAACGTATTACGTTATATGGGAAGACGTTACAACGTATTGCGTTATATGGTATGACGTTATAACGTATTACGTTATATGGTATGACGTTATAACGTCATAGGTTATACGGTATGACGTTATAACGTAATACGTCATATAGGATGACGTTATAACGTAAATAGGTTATATGGTATGACGTTATACCGTATTACGTTATATGGGATGACGTTATAACGCATTACGTAATATGGGATGACGTTATAACGTATTACGTTATGTGGGACGACGTTATAACGTAATGCGTTATATGGGATGACGTTATAACGTATTACGTTATATGGGATGACGTTATAACGTATTACGTTATATGGGATGACGTTATAACGTATTGCGTTATATGGTATGACGTTATAACGTATTACGTTATATGGGATGACGATATAACGTATTACGTAATATGGGATGACGTTATAACGTAATACGTTATATGGTATGACGTTATAACGTCATAGGTTATACGGTATGACGTTATAACGTAATAGGTTATATGGCATGACGCTATAACGTAATACGTTATATGGTATGACGTTATAACGTCATAGGTTATACGGTATGACGTTATAACGTAATAGGTTATATGGCATGACGCTATAACGTAATACGTTATATGGTATGACGTTATAACGTAAATAGGTTATATGGTATGACGTTATACCGAATTACGTTATATGGGATGACGTTATAACGCATTACGTAATATGGGATGACGTTATAACGTATTGCGTTATATGGTATGACGTTATAACGTATTACGTTATGTGGGACGACGTTATAACGTAATGCGTTATATGGGATAACGTTATAACGTATTACGTTATATGGGATGACGTTATAACGTATTACGTTATATGGGATGACGTTATAACGTATTGCGTTATATGGTATGACGTTATAACGTATTACGTTATGTGGGACGACGTTATAACGTAATGCGTTATATGGGATAACGTTATAACGTATTACGTTATATGGGATGACGTTATAACGTATTACGTTATATGGGATGACGTTATAACGTATAACGTTATATGGGATGACGTTATAACGTATTACGTTATATGGGAAGACGTTATAACGTATTACGTTATGTGGGACGACGTTATAACGTAATGCATTATATGGGATGACGTTATAACGTATTACGTTATATGGGATGACGTTATAACGTATTACGTTATATGGGATGACGTTATAACGTATTACGTTATATGGGAAGACGTTATAACGTATTACGTTATATGGGAAGACGTTATAACGTATTGCGTTATATGGTATGACGTTATAACGTATTACGTTATATGGTATGACGTTATAACGTATTACGTTATATGGTATGACGTTATAACGTAATACGTCATATGGTATGACGTTATAACGTATTACGTAATATGGGATGACGTTATAACGCATTACGTTATATGGGATGACGTTATAACGTATTACGTTATATGGAATACCGTTATAACGTATTAGGTTATATGGTATAACGCTATTAACGTATTACGTTATATGGCATGACGTTATAACGTAATACGTTATATGGTATGACGTTAATACGTAAATAGGTTATATGGTATGACGTTATAACGTAATATGTCATATGGGATGACGTTATAACGTAAATAGGTTATATGGTATGACGTTATACCGTATTACGTTATATGGGATGACGTTATAACGCATTACGTAATATGGGATGACGTTATAACGTATTACGTTATGTGGGACGACGTTATAACGTAATGCGTTATATGGGATGACGTTATAACGTATTACGTTATATGGGATGACGTTATAACGTATTACGTTATATGGGAAGACGTTATAACGTATTACGTTATGTGGGACGACGTTATAACGTAATGCGTTATATGGGATGACGTTGTAACGTATTACGTTATATGGGATGACGTTATAACGTATTACGTTATATGGGATGACGTTATAACGTAATACGTTACATGGTATGACGTTAATACGTAAATAGGTTATATGGTATGACGTTATACCGAATTACGTTATATGGGATGACGTTATAACGTAATAGGTTATATGGTATAACGTTATAACGTATTACGTTATATGGTATGACGTGATAACGTCATAGGTTATACGGTATGACGTTATAACGTAATGCGTTATATGGGATGACGTTATAACGTATTACGTTATATGGGATGACGTTATAACGTATTACGTTATATGGAATGACGTTATAACGTATTACGTTATATGGGATGACGTTATAACGTATTACGTTATATGGGAAGACGTTATAACGTATTACGTTATGTGGGACGACGTTATAACGTAATGCGTTATATGGGATGACGTTATAACGTAAATAGGTTATATGGTATGACGTTATACCGTATTACGTTATATGGGATGACGTTATAACGCATTACGTAATATGGGATGACGTTATAACGTATTACGTTATGTGGGACGACGTTATAACGTAATGCGTTATATGGGATGACGTTATAACGTAATGCGTTATATGGGATGACGTTATAACGTATTACGTTATATGGCATGACGCTATAACGTAATACGTTATATGGTATGACGTTATAACGTAAATAGATTATATGGTATGACGTTATACCGTATTACGTTATATGGGAAGACGTTATAACGCATTACGTAATGTGGGATGACGTTATAACGTATTGCGTTATATGGAATGACGTTATAACGTCTTACGTTATATGGGATGACGTTATAACGTATTACGTTATATGGGATGACGTTATAACGTATTACGTTATGTGGGACGACGTTATAACGTAATGCGTTATATGGGATGGCGTTATAACGTAATGCGTTATATGGTATGACGCTATTAACGTATTACGTTATATGGCATGACGTTATAACGTAATACGTTATATGGTATGACGATAATACGTAAATAGGTTATATGGTATGACGTTATACCGTATTACGTTATATGGGATGACGTTATAACGCATTACGTAATATGGGATGACGTTATAACGTATTACGTTATGTGGGACGACGTTATAACGTAATGCGTTATATGGGATGACGTTATAACGTATTACGTTATATGGGATGACGTTATAACGTATTACGTTATATGGGATGACGTTATAACGTATTACGTTATATGGGATGACGTTATAACGTATTACGTTATATGGGAAGACGTTATAACGTATTACGTTATGTGGGACGACGTTATAACGTAATGCATTATATGGGACGACGTTATAACGTATTTCGTTATATGGGATGACGTTATAACGTATTACGTTATATGGGATGACGTTATAACGTAATACGTTATGTGGGATGACGTTATAACGTATTACGTTATATGGAATACCGTTATAACGTATTAGGTTATATGGTATGACGCTATAACGTATTACGTTATATGGCATGACGTTATAACGTAATACGTTACATGGTATGACGTTATAACGTAATACGTCATATGGTATGACGTTATAACGTATTACGTAATATGGGACGACGTTATAACGCATTACGTTATATGGTATGACGTTATAACGTATTACGTTATATGGAATACCGTTATAACGTATTAGGTTATATGGTATGACGCTATAACGTAAATAGGTTATATGGTATGACGTTATACCGTATTACGTTATATGGGATGACGTTATAACGTATTACGTTATATGGGAAGACGTTATAACGTAATACGTTACATGGTATGACGTTAATACGTAAATAGGTTATATGGTATGACGTTATACCGAATTACGTTATATGGGATGACGTTATAACGTAATAGGTTATATGGTATAACGTTATAACGTATTACGTTATATGGGATGACGTTATAACGTAAATAGGTTATATGGTATGACGTTATACCGTATTACGTTATATGGGATGACGTTATAACGTATTACGTTATATGGGAAGACGTTATAACGTATTGCGTTATATGGTATGACGTTATAACGTATTACGTTATATGGGATGACGTTATAACGTATTACGTAATATGGGATGACGTTATAACGTAATAGATTATATGGTATAACGTTATAACGTATTACGTTATATGGGATGACGTTATAACGTAATAGGTTATATGGTATAACGTTATAACGTATTACGTTATATGGGATGACGTTATAACGTAAATAGGTTACATGGTATGACGTTATACCGTATTACGTTATATGGGATGACGTTATAACGTATTACGTTATATGGGAAGACGTTATAACGTAATAGGTTATATGGTATAACGTTATAACGTATTACGTTGTATGGTATGACGTTATACCGAATTACGTTATATGGGATGACGTTATAACGTAATAGGTTATATGGAATGACGCTATAACGTATTACGTTATATGGCATGACGTTATAACGTAATACGTTACATGGTATGACGTTAATACGTAAATAGGTTATATGGTATGACGTTATACCGAATTACGTTATATGGGATGACGTTATAACGTAATAGGTTATATGGTATAACGTTATAACGTATTACGTTATATGGGATGACGTTATAACGTAAATAGGTTATATGGTATGACGTTATACCGTATTACGTTATATGGGATGACGTTATAACGTATTGCGTTATATGGTATGACGTTATAACGTATTACGTTATATGGGATGACGTTATAACGTATTACGTAATATGGGATGACGTTATAACGTAATAGATTATATGGTATAACGTTATAACGTATTACGTTATATGGGACGACGTTATAACGTAATGCGTTATATGGGATGACGTTATAACGTATTACGTTATATGGGATGACGTTATAACGTATTACGTTATATGGGATGACGTTATAACGTATAACGTTATATGGGATGACGTTATAACGTATTACGTTATATGGGAAGACGTTATAACGTATTACGTTATGTGGGACGACGTTATAACGTAATGCATTATATGGGATGACGTTATAACGTATTACGTTATATGGGATGACGTTATAACGTATTACGTTATATGGGATGACGTTATAACGTATTACGTTATATGGGAAGACGTTATAACGTATTACGTTATATGGGAAGACGTTATAACGTATTGCGTTATATGGTATGACGTTATAACGTATTACGTTATATGGTATGACGTTATAACGTATTACGTTATATGGTATGACGTTATAACGTAATACGTCATATGGTATGACGTTATAACGTATTACGTAATATGGGATGACGTTATAACGCATTACGTTATATGGGATGACGTTATAACGTATTACGTTATATGGAATACCGTTATAACGTATTAGGTTATATGGTATAACGCTATTAACGTATTACGTTATATGGCATGACGTTATAACGTAATACGTTATATGGTATGACGTTAATACGTAAATAGGTTATATGGTATGACGTTATAACGTAATATGTCATATGGGATGACGTTATAACGTAAATAGGTTATATGGTATGACGTTATACCGTATTACGTTATATGGGATGACGTTATAACGCATTACGTAATATGGGATGACGTTATAACGTATTACGTTATGTGGGACGACGTTATAACGTAATGCGTTATATGGGATGACGTTATAACGTATTACGTTATATGGGATGACGTTATAACGTATTACGTTATATGGGAAGACGTTATAACGTATTACGTTATGTGGGACGACGTTATAACGTAATGCGTTATATGGGATGACGTTGTAACGTATTACGTTATATGGGATGACGTTATAACGTATTACGTTATATGGGATGACGTTATAACGTAATACGTTACATGGTATGACGTTAATACGTAAATAGGTTATATGGTATGACGTTATACCGAATTACGTTATATGGGATGACGTTATAACGTAATAGGTTATATGGTATAACGTTATAACGTATTACGTTATATGGTATGACGTGATAACGTCATAGGTTATACGGTATGACGTTATAACGTAATGCGTTATATGGGATGACGTTATAACGTATTACGTTATATGGGATGACGTTATAACGTATTACGTTATATGGAATGACGTTATAACGTATTACGTTATATGGGATGACGTTATAACGTATTACGTTATATGGGAAGACGTTATAACGTATTACGTTATGTGGGACGACGTTATAACGTAATGCGTTATATGGGATGACGTTATAACGTAAATAGGTTATATGGTATGACGTTATACCGTATTACGTTATATGGGATGACGTTATAACGCATTACGTAATATGGGATGACGTTATAACGTATTACGTTATGTGGGACGACGTTATAACGTAATGCGTTATATGGGATGACGTTATAACGTAATGCGTTATATGGGATGACGTTATAACGTATTACGTTATATGGCATGACGCTATAACGTAATACGTTATATGGTATGACGTTATAACGTAAATAGATTATATGGTATGACGTTATACCGTATTACGTTATATGGGAAGACGTTATAACGCATTACGTAATGTGGGATGACGTTATAACGTATTGCGTTATATGGAATGACGTTATAACGTCTTACGTTATATGGGATGACGTTATAACGTATTACGTTATATGGGATGACGTTATAACGTATTACGTTATGTGGGACGACGTTATAACGTAATGCGTTATATGGGATGGCGTTATAACGTAATGCGTTATATGGTATGACGCTATTAACGTATTACGTTATATGGCATGACGTTATAACGTAATACGTTATATGGTATGACGATAATACGTAAATAGGTTATATGGTATGACGTTATACCGTATTACGTTATATGGGATGACGTTATAACGCATTACGTAATATGGGATGACGTTATAACGTATTACGTTATGTGGGACGACGTTATAACGTAATGCGTTATATGGGATGACGTTATAACGTATTACGTTATATGGGATGACGTTATAACGTATTACGTTATATGGGATGACGTTATAACGTATTACGTTATATGGGATGACGTTATAACGTATTACGTTATATGGGAAGACGTTATAACGTATTACGTTATGTGGGACGACGTTATAACGTAATGCATTATATGGGACGACGTTATAACGTATTTCGTTATATGGGATGACGTTATAACGTATTACGTTATATGGGATGACGTTATAACGTAATACGTTATGTGGGATGACGTTATAACGTATTACGTTATATGGAATACCGTTATAACGTATTAGGTTATATGGTATGACGCTATAACGTATTACGTTATATGGCATGACGTTATAACGTAATACGTTACATGGTATGACGTTATAACGTAATACGTCATATGGTATGACGTTATAACGTATTACGTAATATGGGACGACGTTATAACGCATTACGTTATATGGTATGACGTTATAACGTATTACGTTATATGGAATACCGTTATAACGTATTAGGTTATATGGTATGACGCTATAACGTAAATAGGTTATATGGTATGACGTTATACCGTATTACGTTATATGGGATGACGTTATAACGTATTACGTTATATGGGAAGACGTTATAACGTAATACGTTACATGGTATGACGTTAATACGTAAATAGGTTATATGGTATGACGTTATACCGAATTACGTTATATGGGATGACGTTATAACGTAATAGGTTATATGGTATAACGTTATAACGTATTACGTTATATGGGATGACGTTATAACGTAAATAGGTTATATGGTATGACGTTATACCGTATTACGTTATATGGGATGACGTTATAACGTATTACGTTATATGGGAAGACGTTATAACGTATTGCGTTATATGGTATGACGTTATAACGTATTACGTTATATGGGATGACGTTATAACGTATTACGTAATATGGGATGACGTTATAACGTAATAGATTATATGGTATAACGTTATAACGTATTACGTTATATGGGATGACGTTATAACGTAATAGGTTATATGGTATAACGTTATAACGTATTACGTTATATGGGATGACGTTATAACGTAAATAGGTTACATGGTATGACGTTATACCGTATTACGTTATATGGGATGACGTTATAACGTATTACGTTATATGGGAAGACGTTATAACGTAATAGGTTATATGGTATAACGTTATAACGTATTACGTTGTATGGTATGACGTTATACCGAATTACGTTATATGGGATGACGTTATAACGTAATAGGTTATATGGAATGACGCTATAACGTATTACGTTATATGGCATGACGTTATAACGTAATACGTTACATGGTATGACGTTAATACGTAAATAGGTTATATGGTATGACGTTATACCGAATTACGTTATATGGGATGACGTTATAACGTAATAGGTTATATGGTATAACGTTATAACGTATTACGTTATATGGGATGACGTTATAACGTAAATAGGTTATATGGTATGACGTTATACCGTATTACGTTATATGGGATGACGTTATAACGTATTACGTTATATGGGAAGACGTTATAACGTAATAGGTTATATGGTATAACGTTATAACGTATTACGTTGTATGGTATGACGTTATACCGAATTACGTTATATGGGATGACGTTATAACGTTAATAGGTTATATGGTATGACGCTATAACGTATTACGTTATATGGCATGACGTTATAACGTCTTACGTTATATGGGATGACGTTATAACGTATTACGTTATATGGGATGACGTTATAACGTATTACGTTATGTGGGACGACGTTATAACGTAATGCGTTATATGGGATGGCGTTATAACGTAATGCGTTATATGGTATGACGCTATTAACGTATTACGTTATATGGCATGACGTTATAACGTAATACGTTATATGGTATGACGTTAATACGTAAATAGGTTATATGGTATGACGTTATACCGAATTACGTTATATGGGATGACGTTATAACGTAATAGGTTATATGGTATGACGCTATAACGTATTACGTTATATGGCATGACGTTATAACGTAATACGTTACATGGTATGACGTTAATACGTAAATAGGTTATATGGTATGACGTTATACCGAATTACGTTATATGGGATGACGTTATAACGTAATAGGTTATATGGTATAACGTTATAACGTATTACGTTATATGGGATGACGTTATAACGTAAATAGGTTATATGGTATGACGTTATACCGTATTACGTTATATAGGATGACGTTATAACGTATTACGTTATATGGGAAGACGTTATAACGTAATAGGTTATATGGTATAACGTTATAACGTATTACGTTGTATGGTATGACGTTATACCGAATTACGTTATATGGGATGACGTTATAACGTAATAGGTTATATGGTATGACGCTATAACGTATTACGTTATATGGCATGACGTTATAACGTAATACGTTATATGGTATGACGTTAATACGTAAATAGGTTATATGGTATGACGTTATACCGAATTACGTTATATGGGATGACGTTATAACGTAATAGGTTATATGGTATAACGTTATAACGTATTACGTTATATGGGAAGACGTTATAACGTATTACGTTATGTGGGACGACGTTATAACGTAATGCATTATATGGGATGACGTTATAACGTATTACGTTATATGGGATGACGTTATAACGTATTACGTTATATGGGATGACGTTATAACGTATTACGTTATATGGGATGACGTTAATACGTAAATAGGTTATATGGTATGACGTTATACCGAATTACGTTATATGGGATGACGTTATAACGTAATAGGTTATATGGTATAACGTTATAACGTATTACGTTATATGGGATGACGTTATAACGTAAATAGGTTATATGGTATGACGTTATACCGTATTACGTTATATGGGATGACGTTATAACGTATTACGTTATATGGGATGACGTTAATACGTAAATAGGTTATATGGTATGACGTTATACCGAATTACGTTATATGGGATGACGTTATAACGTAATAGGTTATATGGTATAACGTTATAACGTATTACGTTATATGGGATGACGTTATAACGTAAATAGGTTATATGGTATGACGTTATACCGTATTACGTTATATGGGATGACGTTATAACGTATTACGTTATATGGAATACCGTTATAACGTATTACGTTATATGGGAAGACGTTATAACGTATTACGTTATGTGGGACGACGTTATAACGTAATGCATTATATGGGATGACGTTATAACGTATTACGTTATATGGGATGACGTTATAACGTATTACGTTATATGGGATGACGTTATAACGTATTACGTTATATGGGATGACGTTAATACGTAAATAGGTTATATGGTATGACGTTATACCGAATTACGTTATATGGGATGACGTTATAACGTAATAGGTTATATGGTATAACGTTATAACGTATTACGTTATATGGCATGACGTTATAACGTAATACGTTATATGGTATGACGTTAATACGTAAATAGGTTATATGGTATGACGTTATACCGAATTACGTTATATGGGATGACGTTATAACGTAATAGGTTATATGGTATGACGCTATAACGTATTACGTTATATGGCATGACGTTATAACGTAATACGTTACATGGTATGACGTTAATACGTAAATAGGTTATATGGTATGACGTTATACCGAATTACGTTATATGGGATGACGTTATAACGTAATAGGTTATATGGTATAACGTTATAACGTATTACGTTATATGGGATGACGTTATAACGTAAATAGGTTATATGGTATGACGTTATACCGTATTACGTTATATAGGATGACGTTATAACGTATTACGTTATATGGGAAGACGTTATAACGTAATAGGTTATATGGTATAACGTTATAACGTATTACGTTGTATGGTATGACGTTATACCGAATTACGTTATATGGGATGACGTTATAACGTAATAGGTTATATGGTATGACGCTATAACGTATTACGTTATATGGCATGACGTTATAACGTAATACGTTATATGGTATGACGTTAATACGTAAATAGGTTATATGGTATGACGTTATACCGAATTACGTTATATGGGATGACGTTATAACGTAATAGGTTATATGGTATAACGTTATAACGTATTACGTTATATGGGAAGACGTTATAACGTATTACGTTATGTGGGACGACGTTATAACGTAATGCATTATATGGGATGACGTTATAACGAATTACGTAATATGGGATGACGTTATAACGTATTACGTTATATGGGATGACGTTATAACGTATTACGTTATATGGGATGACGTTATAACGTAATACGTTATGTGGTATGACGTTATAACGTTAATAGGTTATATGGTATGACGTTATAACGTAATACGTCATATGGTATGACGTTATAACGTATTACGTAATGTGGGACGACGTTATAACGCATTACGTTATATGGGATGACGTTATAACGTATTACGTTATATGGAATACCGTTATAACGTATTACGTTATATGGGATGACGTTATAACGTATTACGTTATATGGGATGACGTTATAACGTATTACGTTATATGGGAAGACGTTATAACGTATTGCGTTATATGGTATGACGTTATAACGTATTACGTTATATGGGAAGACGTTATAACGTATTGCGTTATATGGTATGACGTTATAACGTAATAGATTATATGGTATAACGTTATAACGTATTACGTTATATGGGATGACGTTATAACGTATTACGTTATATGGGAAGACGTTATAACGTAATAGGTTATATGGTATAACGTTATAACGTATTACGTTGTATGGTATGACGTTATAACGTAATAGGTTATATGGTATGACGTTATAACGTAATACGTTACATGGTATGACGTTATAACGTAAATAGGTTATATGGTATGACGTTATACCGTATTACGTTATATGGGATGACGTTATAACGCATTACGTAATATGGGATGACGTTATAACGTATTACTTTATGTGGGACGACGTTATTACGTAATGCGTTATATGGGATGACGTTATAACGTATTACGTTATATGGGATGACGCTATAACGTATTACGTTATATGGGAAGACGTTATAACGTATTGCGTTATATGGTATGACGTTATAACGTATTACGTTATATGGGATGACGTTATAACGTATTACGTAATATGGGATGACGTTATAACGTAATAGATTATATGGTATAACGTTATAACGTATTACGTTATATGGGATGACGTTATAACGTATTACGTTATATGGGAAGACGTTATAACGTATTGCGTTATATGGTATGACGTTATAACGTATTACGTTATATGGGATGACGTTATAACGAATTACGTAATATGGGATGACGTTATAACGTAATAGGTTATATGGTATAACGTTATAACGTATTAGGTTGTATGGTATGACGCTATAACGTATTACGTTATATGGCATGACGTTATAACGTAATACGTTATATGGTATGACGTTATAACGTCATAGGTTATACGGTATGACGTTATAACGTAATAGGTTATATGGCATGACGCTATAACTTATTACGTTATATGGCATGACGTTATAACGTAATACGTTATATGGTATGACGTTATAACGTCATAGATTATACGGTATGACGTTATAACGTAATAGGTTATATGGCATGACGCTATAACGTAATACGTTATATGGTATGACGTTATAACGTAAATAGATTATATGGTATGACGTTATACCGTATTACGTTATATGGTATGACGTTATAACGTCATAGGTTATACGGTATGACGTCATAACGTAATACGTCATATGGTATGACGTTATAACGTATTATGTAATATGGGACGACGTTATAACGTAATACGTCATATGGTATGACGTTATAACGTATTATGTAATATGGGACGACGTTATAATGCATTACGTTATATGGGATGACGTTATAACGTATTACGTTATGTGGAATACCGTTATAACGTATTAGGTTATATGGGATGACGCTATAACGAAGTACGTTATATGGCATGACGTTATAACGTAATACGTTATGTGGTATGACGTTATAACGTTAATAGGTTATATGGTATGACGTTGTACCGAATTACGTTATATGGTATGACGTTATAACGTAAATAGGTTATATGGTATGACGTTATACCGTATTACGTTATATGGGATTACGTTATAACGGATTACGTTATGTGGGACGACGTTATAACTTATTGCGTTATATGGGATGACGTTATAACGTATTACGTTATATGGGATGACGTTATAACGCATTACGTAATATGGGATTACGTTATAACGGATTACGTTATGTGGGACGACGTTATAACTTATTGCGTTATATGGTATGACGTTATAATGTCATAGGTTATACGGTATGACGTTATAACGTAATACGTCATATGGTATGACGTTATAACGTATTACGTAATATGGGACGACGTTATAACGCATTACGTTATATGGGATGACGTTATAACGTATTACGTTATATGGAATACTGTTATAACGTATTAGGTTATATGGTATGACGCTATAACGTATTACGTTATATGGCATGACGTTATAACGTAATACGTTATATGGTATGACGTTAATACGTGAATAGGTTATATGGTATAACGTTATACCGAATTACGTTATATGGGATGACGTTATAACGTAATAGGTTATATGGTATAACGTTATAACGTATTACGTAATATGGGACGACGTTATAACGCATTACGTTATATGGGATGACGTTATAACGTATTACGTTATATGGAATACCGTTATAACGTATTAGGTTATATGGTATGACGCTATAACGTATTACGTTATATGGCATGACGTTATAACGTAATACGTTATATGGTATGACGTTAATACGTAAATAGGTTATATGGTATGACGTTATACCGAATTACGTTATATGGGATGACGTTATAACGCATTACGTAATATGGGATGACGTTATAACGTATTACGTTATGTGGGACGACGTTATAACGTAATGCGTTATATGGGATGACGTTATAAATATTACGTTATATGGGATGACGTTATAACGTATTACGTTATATGGGATGACGTTATAACGTACTACGTTATATGGGATGACGTTATATGGGAAGACGTTATAACGTATTACGTTATGTGGGACGACGTTATAACGTAATGCGTTATATGGGATGACGTTATAACGTATTACGTTATATGGGATGACGTTATAACGTATTACGTTATATGGGATGACGTTATAACGTATTACGTTATATGGGAAGACGTTATAACGTATTACGTTATATGGGAAGACGTTATAACGTATTGCGTTATATGGTATGACGTTATAACGTATTACGTTATATGGTATGACGTTATAACGTCATAGGTTATACGGTATGACGTTATAACGTAATATGTCATATGGGATGACGTTATAACGTAAATAGGTTATATGGGATGACGTTATAACGTATTGCGTTATATGGTATGACGTTATAACGTATTACGTTATATGGGATGACGTTATAACATATTACGTAATATGGGATGACGTTATAACGTAATAGGTTACATGGCATGACGCTATAACGTAATACGTTATATGGTATGACGTTATAACGTAAACAGATTATATGGTATGACGTTATAACGTAAATAGATTATATGGTATGACGTTATACCGTATTACGTTATATGGGATGACGTTATAACGCATTACGTAATATGGGATGACGTTATAACGTATTACGTTATGTGGGACGACGTTATAACGTAATGCGTTATATGGGAAGACGTTATAACGTATTACGTTATATGGGAAGACGTTATAACGTATTACGTTATATGGGATGACGTTATAACATATTACGTAATATGGGATGACGTTATAACGTAATAGGTTACATGGCATGACGCTATAACGTAATACGTTATATGGTATGACGTTATAACGTAAATAGATTATATGGTATGACGTTATACCGTATTACGTTATATGGGATGACGTTATAACGCATTACGTTATATGGGAAGACGTTATAACGTCATAGGTTATACGGTATGACGTTATAACGTAATAGGTTATATGGCATGACGCTATAACTTATTACGTTATATGGCATGACGTTATAACGTAATACGTTATATGGTATGACGTTATAACGTCATAGATTATACGGTATGACGTTATAACGTAATAGGTTATATGGCATGACGCTATAACGTAATACGTTATATGGTATGACGTTATAACGTAAATAGATTATATGGTATGACGTTATACCGTATTACGTTATATGGTATGACGTTATAACGTCATAGGTTATACGGTATGACGTTATAACGTAATACGTCATATGGTATGACGTTATAACGTATTATGTAATATGGGACGACGTTATAACGTAATACGTCATATGGTATGACGTTATAACGTATTATGTAATATGGGACGACGTTATAACGCATTACGTTATATGGGATGACGTTATAACGTATTACGTTATGTGGAATACCGTTATAACGTATTAGGTTATATGGGATGACGCTATAACGAATTACGTTATATGGCATGACGTTATAACGTAATACGTTATGTGGTATGACGTTATAACGTTAATAGGTTATATGGTATGACGTTGTACTGAATTACGTTATATGGTATGACGTTATAACGTAAATAGGTTATATGGTATGACGTTATACCGTATTACGTTATATGGGATGACGTTATAACGTATTACGTAATATGGGATTACGTTATAACGGATTACGTTATGTGGGACGACGTTATAACTTATTGCGTTATATGGGATGACGTTATAACGTAATGCGTTATATGGGATGACGTTATAACGTATTACGTTATATCGGATGACGTTATAACGTATTACGTTATATGGGATGACGTTATAACGTATTACGTTATATGGGAAGACGTTATAACGTATTACGTTATATGGGAAGACGTTATAACGTATTGCGTTATATGGTATGACGTTATAACGTATTACGTTATATGGTATGACGTTATAACGTCATAGGTTATACGGTATGACGTTATAACGTAATATGTCATATGGGATGACGTTATAACGTAAATAGGTTATATGGGATGACGTTATAACGTATTGCGTTATATGGTATGACGTTATAACGTATTACGTTATATGGGATGACGTTATAACATATTACGTAATATGGGATGACGTTATAACGTAATAGGTTACATGGCATGACGCTATAACGTAATACGTTATATGGTATGACGTTATAACGTAAATAGATTATATGGTATGACGTTATAACGTAAATAGATTATATGGTATGACGTTATACCGTATTACGTTATATGGGATGACGTTATAACGCATTACGTAATATGGGATGACGTTATAACGTATTACGTTATGTGGGACGACGTTATAACGTAATGCGTTATATGGGAAGACGTTATAACGTATTACGTTATATGGGAAGACGTTATAACGTATTACGTTATATGGGATGACGTTATAACATATTACGTAATATGGGATGACGTTATAACGTAATAGGTTACATGGCATGACGCTATAACGTAATACGTTATATGGTATGACGTTATAACGTAAATAGATTATATGGTATGACGTTATACCGTATTACGTTATATGGGATGACGTTATAACGCATTACGTCATATGGTATGACGTTATAACGTATTACGTAATATGGGATGACGTTATAACGTATTACGTTATATGGGATGACGTTATAACGTATTACGTTATATGGGAAGACGTTATAACGTATTACGTTATATGGGAAGACGTTATAACGTATTGCGTTATATGGTATGACGTTATAACGTATTACGTTATATGGTATGACGTTATAACGTCATAGGTTATACGGTATGACGTTATAACGTAATATGTCATATGGGATGACGTTATAACGTAAATGGGTTATATGGTATGACGTTATACCGTATTACGTTATATGGGATGACGTTATAACGCATTACGTAATATGGGATGACGTTATAACGTATTACGTTATGTGGGACGACGTTATAACGTAATGCGTTATATGGGATGACGTTATAACGTATTACGTTATATGGGATGACGTTAGAACGTATTACGTTATATGGGAAGACGTTATAACGTATTACGTTATGTGGGACGACGTTATAACGTAATGCGTTATATGGGATGACGTTGTAACGTATTACGTTATATGGGATGACGTTATAACGTATTACGTTATATGGGATGACGTTATAACGTATTACGTTATATGGGAAGACGTTATAACGTATTACGTTATATGGGAAGACGTTATAACGTATTGCGTTATATGGTATGACGTTATAACGTATTACGTTATATGGTATGACGTTATAACGTCATAGGTTATACGGTATGACGTTATAACGTAATACGTCATATGGTATGACGTTATAACGTATTACGTAATATGGGACGACGTTATAACGCATTACGTTATATGGGATGACGTTATAACGTATTACGTTATATGGAATACCGTTATAACGTATTAGGTTATATGGTATGACGCTATAACGTATTACGTTATATGGCATGACGTTATAACGTAATACGTTATATGGTATGACGTTAATACGTAAATAGGTTATATGGTATGACGTTATACCGAATTACGTTATATGGGATGACGTTATAACGTAATAGGTTATATGGTATAACGTTATAACGTATTACGTTATATGGGAAGACGTTATAACGTATTGCGTTATATGGTATGACGTTATAACGTATTACGTTATATGGGATGACGTTATAACGTATTACGTAATATGGGATGACGTTATAACGTAATAGGTTATATGGTATAACGTTATAACGTATTACGTTATATGGGATGACGTTATAACGTATTACGTTATATGGGAAGACGTTATAACGTAATAGGTTATATGGTATAACGTTATAACGTATTACGTTGTATGGTATGACGTTATAACGTAATAGGTTATATGGTATGACGTTATAACGTACTACGTTATATGGGATGACGTTATATGGGAAGACGTTATAACGTATTACGTTATGTGGGACGACGTTATAACGTAATGCGTTATATGGGATGACGTTATAACGTATTACGTTATATGGGATGACGTTATAACGTATTACGTTATATGGGATGACGTTATAACGTATTACGTTATATGGGAAGACGTTATAACGTATTACGTTATATGGGAAGACGTTATAACGTATTGCGTTATATGGTATGACGTTATAACGTATTACGTTATATGGTATGTCGTTATAACGTCATAGGTTATACGGTATGACGTTATAACGTAATATGTCATATGGGATGACGTTATAACGTAAATAGGTTATATGGGATGACGTTATAACGTATTGCGTTATATGGTATGACGTTATAACGTATTACGTTATATGGGATGACGTTATAACATATTACGTAATATGGGATGACGTTATAACGTAATAGGTTACATGGCATGACGCTATAACGTAATACGTTATATGGTATGACGTTATAACGTAAACAGATTATATGGTATGACGTTATAACGTAAATAGATTATATGGTATGACGTTATACCGTATTACGTTATATGGGATGACGTTATAACGCATTACGTAATATGGGATGACGTTATAACGTATTACGTTATGTGGGACGACGTTATAACGTAATGCGTTATATGGGAAGACGTTATAACGTATTACGTTATATGGGAAGACGTTATAACGTATTACGTTATATGGGATGACGTTATAACATATTACGTAATATGGGATGACGTTATAACGTAATAGGTTACATGGCATGACGCTATAACGTAATACGTTATATGGTATGACGTTATAACGTAAACAGATTATATGGTATGACGTTATAACGTAAATAGATTATATGGTATGACGTTATACCGTATTACGTTATATGGGATGACGTTATAACGCATTACGTAATATGGGATGACGTTATAACGTATTACGTTATGTGGGACGACGTTATAACGTAATGCGTTATATGGGAAGACGTTATAACGTATTACGTTATATGGGAAGACGTTATAACGTATTACGTTATATGGGATGACGTTATAACATATTACGTAATATGGGATGACGTTATAACGTAATAGGTTACATGGCATGACGCTATAACGTAATACGTTATATGGTATGACGTTATAACGTAAATAGATTATATGGTATGACGTTATACCGTATTACGTTATATGGGATGACGTTATAACGCATTACGTCATATGGTATGACGTTATAACGTATTACGTTATATGGGATGACGTTATAACGCATTACGTAATATGGGATGACGTTATAACGTATTACGTTATGTGGGACGACGTTATAACGTAATGCGTTATATGGGATGACGTTATAACGTATTACGTTATATGGGATGACGTTAGAACGTATTACGTTATATGGGAAGACGTTATAACGTATTGCGTTATATGGTATGACGTTATAACGTATTACGTTATATGGTATGACGTTATAACGTCATAGGTTATACGGTATGACGTTATAACGTAATACGTCATATGGTATGACGTTATAACGTATTACGTAATATGGGACGACGTTATAACGCATTACGTTATATGGGATGACGTTATAACGTATTACGTTATATGGAATACCGTTATAACGTATTAGGTTATATGGTATGACGCTATAACGTATTACGTTATATGGCATGACGTTATAACGTAATACGTTATATGGTATGACGTTAATACGTAAATAGGTTATATGGTATGACGTTATACCGAATTACGTTATATGGGATGACGTTATAACGTAATAGGTTATATGGTATAACGTTATAACGTATTACGTTATATGGGAAGACGTTATAACGTATTGCGTTATATGGTATGACGTTATAACGTATTACGTTATATGGGATGACGTTATAACGTATTACGTAATATGGGATGACGTTATAACGTAATAGGTTATATGGTATAACGTTATAACGTATTACGTTATATGGGATGACGTTATAACGTATTACGTTATATGGGAAGACGTTATAACGTAATAGGTTATATGGTATAACGTTATAACGTATTACGTTGTATGGTATGACGTTATAACGTAATAGGTTATATGGTATGACGTTATAACGTACTACGTTATATGGGATGACGTTATATGGGAAGACGTTATAACGTATTACGTTATGTGGGACGACGTTATAACGTAATGCGTTATATGGGATGACGTTATAACGTATTACGTTATATGGGATGACGTTATAACGTATTACGTTATATGGGATGACGTTATAACGTATTACGTTATATGGGAAGACGTTATAACGTATTACGTTATATGGGAAGACGTTATAACGTATTGCGTTATATGGTATGACGTTATAACATATTACGTTATATGGTATGACGTTATAACGTCATAGGTTATACGGTATGACGTTATAACGTAATATGTCATATGGGATGACGTTATAACGTAAATAGGTTATATGGGATGACGTTATAACGTATTGCGTTATATGGTATGACGTTATAACGTATTACGTTATATGGGATGACGTTATAACATATTACGTAATATGGGATGACGTTATAACGTAATAGGTTACATGGCATGACGCTATAACGTAATACGTTATATGGTATGACGTTATAACGTAAACAGATTATATGGTATGACGTTATAACGTAAATAGATTATATGGTATGACGTTATACCGTATTACGTTATATGGGATGACGTTATAACGCATTACGTAATATGGGATGACGTTATAACGTATTACGTTATGTGGGACGACGTTATAACGTAATGCGTTATATGGGAAGACGTTATAACGTATTACGTTATATGGGAAGACGTTATAACGTATTACGTTATATGGGATGACGTTATAACATATTACGTAATATGGGATGACGTTATAACGTAATAGGTTACATGGCATGACGCTAAAACGTAATACGTTATATGGTATGACGTTATAACGTAAATAGATTATATGGTATGACGTTATACCGTATTACGTTATATGGGATGACGTTATAACGCATTACGTCATATGGTATGACGTTATAACGTATTACGTTATATGGGATGACGTTATAACGTATTACGTTATATGGGAAGACGTTATAACGTATTGCGTTATATGGTATGACGTTATAACGTATTACGTTATATGGGATGACGTTATAACGTATTACGTAATATGGGATGACGTTATAACGTAATAGATTATATGGTATAACGTTATAACGTATTACGTTATATGGGATGACGTTATAACGTAATAGGTTATATGGTATAACGTTATAACGTATTACGTTATATGGGATGACGTTATAACGTAAATAGGTTATATGGTATGACGTTATACCGTATTACGTTATATGGGATGACGTTATAACGTATTACGTTATATGGGAAGACGTTATAACGTAATAGGTTATATGGTATAACGTTATAACGTATTACGTTGTATGGTATGACGTTATACCGAATTACGTTATATGGGATGACGTTATAACGTAATAGGTTATATGGAATGACGCTATAACGTATTACGTTATATGGCATGACGTTATAACGTAATACGTTACATGGTATGAAGTTAATACGTAAATAGGTTATATGGTATGACGTTATACCGAATTACGTTATATGGGATGACGTTATAACGTAATAGGTTATATGGTATAACGTTATAACGTATTACGTTGTATGGGATGACGTTATAACGTAAATAGGTTATATGGTATGACGTTATACCGTATTACGTTATATGGGATGACGTTATAACGTATTACGTTATATGGGAAGACGTTATAACGTAATAGGTTATATGGTATAACGTTATAACGTATTACGTTGTATGGTATGACGTTATACCGAATTACGTTATATGGGATGACGTTATAACGTTAATAGGTTATATGGTATGACGCTATAACGTATTACGTTATATGGCATGACGTTATAACGTCTTACGTTATATGGGATGACGTTATAACGTATTACGTTATATGGGATGACGTTATAACGTATTACGTTATGTGGGACGACGTTATAACGTAATGCGTTATATGGGATGGCGTTATAACGTAATGCGTTATATGGTATGACGCTATTAACGTATTACGTTATATGGCATGACGTTATAACGTAATACGTTATATGGTATGACGTTAATACGTAAATAGGTTATATGGTATGACGTTATACCGAATTACGTTATATGGGATGACGTTATAACGTAATAGGTTATATGGTATGACGCTATAACGTATTACGTTATATGGCATGACGTTATAACGTAATACGTTACATGGTATGACGTTAATACGTAAATAGGTTATATGGTATGACGTTATACCGAATTACGTTATATGGGATGACGTTATAACGTAATAGGTTATATGGTATAACGTTATAACGTATTACGTTATATGGGATGACGTTATAACGTAAATAGGTTATATGGTATGACGTTATACCGTATTACGTTATATAGGATGACGTTATAACGTATTACGTTATATGGGAAGACGTTATAACGTAATAGGTTATATGGTATAACGTTATAACGTATTACGTTGTATGGTATGACGTTATACCGAATTACGTTATATGGGATGACGTTATAACGTAATAGGTTATATGGTATGACGCTATAACGTATTACGTTATATGGCATGACGTTATAACGTAATACGTTATATGGTATGACGTTAATACGTAAATAGGTTATATGGTATGACGTTATACCGAATTACGTTATATGGGATGACGTTATAACGTAATAGGTTATATGGTATAACGTTATAACGTATTACGTTATATGGGAAGACGTTATAACGTATTACGTTATGTGGGACGACGTTATAACGTAATGCATTATATGGGATGACGTTATAACGTATTACGTTATATGGGATGACGTTATAACGTATTACGTTATATGGGATGACGTTATAACGTATTACGTTATATGGGATGACGTTATAACGTAATACGTTATGTGGTATGACGTTATAACGTTAATAGGTTATATGGTATGACGTTATAACGTAATACGTCATATGGTATGACGTTATAACGTATTACGTAATGTGGGACGACGTTATAACGCATTACGTTATATGGGATGACGTTATAACGTATTACGTTATATGGAATACCGTTATAACGTATTACGTTATATGGGATGACGTTATAACGTATTACGTTATATGGGATGACGTTATAACGTATTACGTTATATGGGAAGACGTTATAACGTAATAGGTTATATGGTATAACGTTATAACGTATTACGTTGTATGGTATGACGTTATAACGTAATAGGTTATATGGTATGACGTTATAACGTAATACGTTACATGGTATGACGTTATAACGTAAATAGGTTATATGGTATGACGTTATACCGTATTACGTTATATGGGATGACGTTATAAAGCATTACGTAATATGGGATGACGTTATAACGTATTACTTTATGTGGGACGACGTTATTACGTAATGCGTTATATGGGATGACGTTATAACGTATTACGTTATATGGGATGACGTTATAACGTATTACGTTATATGGGATGACGTTATAACGTATTACGTTATATGGGAAGACGTTATAACGTATTGCGTTATATGGTATGACGTTATAACGTATTACGTTATATGGGATGACGTTATAACGAATTACGTAATATGGGATGACGTTATAACGTAATAGGTTATATGGTATAACGTTATAACGTATTAGGTTGTATGGTATGACGCTATAACGTATTACGTTATATGGCATGACGTTATAACGTAATACGTTATATGGTATGACGTTATAACGTCATAGGTTATACGGTATGACGTTATAACGTAATAGGTTATATGGCATGACGCTATAACTTATTACGTTATATGGCATGACGTTATAACGTAATACGTTATATGGTATGACGTTATAACGTCATAGATTATACGGTATGATGTTATAACGTAATAGGTTATATGGCATGACGCTATAACGTAATACGTTATATGGTATGACGTTATAACGTAAATAGATTATATGGTATGACGTTATACCGTATTACGTTATATGGTATGACGTTATAACGTCATAGGTTATACGGTATGACGTCATAACGTAATACGTCATATGGTATGACGTTATAACGTATTATGTAATATGGGACGACGTTATAACGTAATAGGTTATATGGTATGACGCTATAACGTATTACGTTATATGGCATGACGTTATAACGTAATACGTTACATGGTATGACGTTAATACGTAAATAGGTTATATGGTATGACGTTATACCGAATTACGTTATATGGGATGACGTTATAACGTAATAGGTTATATGGTATAACGTTATAACGTATTACGTTATATGGGATGACGTTATAACGTAAATAGGTTATATGGTATGACGTTATACCGTATTACGTTATATAGGATGACGTTATAACGTATTACGTTATATGGGAAGACGTTATAACGTAATAGGTTATATGGTATAACGTTATAACGTATTACGTTGTATGGTATGACGTTATACCGAATTACGTTATATGGGATGACGTTATAACGTAATAGGTTATATGGTATGACGCTATAACGTATTACGTTATATGGCATGACGTTATAACGTAATACGTTATATGGTATGACGTTAATACGTAAATAGGTTATATGGTATGACGTTATACCGAATTACGTTATATGGGATGACGTTATAACGTAATAGGTTATATGGTATAACGTTATAACGTATTACGTTATATGGGAAGACGTTATAACGTATTACGTTATGTGGGACGACGTTATAACGTAATGCATTATATGGGATGACGTTATAACGTATTACGTTATATGGGATGACGTTATAACGTATTACGTTATATGGGATGACGTTATAACGTATTACGTTATATGGGATGACGTTATAACGTAATACGTTATGTGGTATGACGTTATAACGTTAATAGGTTATATGGTATGACGTTATAACGTAATACGTCATATGGTATGACGTTATAACGTATTACGTAATGTGGGACGACGTTATAACGCATTACGTTATATGGGATGACGTTATAACGTATTACGTTATATGGAATACCGTTATAACGTATTACGTTATATGGGATGACGTTATAACGTATTACGTTATATGGGATGACGTTATAACGTATTACGTTATATGGGAAGACGTTATAACGTATTGCGTTATATGGTATGACGTTATAACGTAATACGTTATATGGGATGACGTTATAACGTATTACGTAATATGGGATGACGTTATAACGTAATAGATTATATGGTATAACGTTATAACGTATTACGTTATATGGGATGACGTTATAACGTATTACGTTATATGGGAAGACGTTATAACGTAATAGGTTATATGGTATAACGTTATAACGTATTACGTTGTATGGTATGACGTTATAACGTAATAGGTTATATGGTATGACGTTATAACGTAATACGTTACATGGTATGACGTTATAACGTAAATAGGTTATATGGTATGACGTTATACCGTATTACGTTATATGGGATGACGTTATAACGCATTACGTAATATGGGATGACGTTATAACGTATTACTTTATGTGGGACGACGTTATTACGTAATGCGTTATATGGGATGACGTTATAACGTATTACGTTATATGGGATGACGTTATAACGTATTACGTTATATGGGATGACGTTATAACGTATTACGTTATATGGGAAGACGTTATAACGTATTGCGTTATATGGTATGACGTTATAACGTATTACGTTATATGGGATGACGTTATAACGAATTACGTAATATGGGATGACGTTATAACGTAATAGGTTATATGGTATAACGTTATAACGTATTAGGTTGTATGGTATGACGCTATAACGTATTACGTTATATGGCATGACGTTATAACGTAATACGTTATATGGTATGACGTTATAACGTCATAGGTTATACGGTATGACGTTATAACGTAATAGGTTATATGGCATGACGCTATAACTTATTACGTTATATGGCATGACGTTATAACGTAATACGTTATATGGTATGACGTTATAACGTCATAGATTATACGGTATGACGTTATAACGTAATAGGTTATATGGCATGACGCTATAACGTAATACGTTATATGGTATGACGTTATAACGTAAATAGATTATATGGTATGACGTTATACCGTATTACGTTATATGGTATGACGTTATAACGTCATAGGTTATACGGTATGACGTCATAACGTAATACGTCATATGGTATGACGTTATAACGTATTATGTAATATGGGACGACGTTATAACGTAATACGTCATATGGTATGACGTTATAACGTATTATGTAATATGGGACGACGTTATAATGCATTACGTTATATGGGATGACGTTATAACGTATTACGTTATGTGGAATACCGTTATAACGTATTAGGTTATATGGGATGACGCTATAACGAATTACGTTATATGGCATGACGTTATAACGTAATACGTTATGTGGTATGAGGTTATAACGTTAATAGGTTATATGGTATGACGTTGTACCGAATTACGTTATATGGTATGACGTTATAACGTAAATAGGTTATATGGTATGACGTTATACCGTATTACGTTATATGGGATTACGTTATAACGGATTACGTTTTGTGGGACGACGTTATAACTTATTGCGTTATATGGGATGACGTTATAACGTATTACGTTATATGGGATGACGTTATAACGCATTACGTAATATGGGATTACGTTATAACGGATTACGTTATGTGGGACGACGTTATAACTTATTGCGTTATATGGTATGACGTTATAATGTCATAGGTTATACGGTATGACGTTATAACGTAATACGTCATATGGTATGACGTTATAACGTATTACGTAATATGGGACGACGTTATAACGCATTACGTTATATGGGATGACGTTATAACGTATTACGTTATATGGAATACTGTTATAACGTATTAGGTTATATGGTATGACGCTATAACGTATTACGTTATATGGCATGACGTTATAACGTAATACGTTATATGGTATGACGTTAATACGTGAATAGGTTATATGGTATAACGTTATACCGAATTACGTTATATGGGATGACGTTATAACGTAATAGGTTATATGGTATAACGTTATAACGTATTACGTAATATGGGACGACGTTATAACGCATTACGTTATATGGGATGACGTTATAACGTATTACGTTATATGGAATACCGTTATAACGTATTAGGTTATATGGTATGACGCTATAACGTATTACGTTATATGGCACGACGTTATAACGTAATACGTTATATGGTATGACGTTAATACGTAAATAGGTTATATGGTATGACGTTATACCGAATTACGTTATATGGGATGACGTTATAACGCATTACGTAATATGGGATGACGTTATAACGTATTACGTTATGTGGGACGACGTTATAACGTAATGCGTTATATGGGATGACGTTATAAATATTACGTTATATGGGATGACGTTATAACGTATTACGTTATATGGGATGACGTTATAACGTACTACGTTATATGGGATGACGTTATATGGGAAGACGTTATAACGTATTACGTTATGTGGGACGACGTTATAACGTAATGCGTTATATGGGATGACGTTATAACGTATTACGTTATATGGGATGACGTTATAACGTATTACGTTATATGGGATGACGTTATAACGTATTACGTTATATGGGAAGACGTTATAACGTATTACGTTATATGGGAAGACGTTATAACGTATTGCGTTATATGGTATGACGTTATAACGTATTACGTTATATGGTATGACGTTATAACGTCATAGGTTATACGGTATGACGTTATAACGTAATATGTCATATGGGATGACGTTATAACGTAAATAGGTTATATGGGATGACGTTATAACGTATTGCGTTATATGGTATGACGTTATAACGTATTACGTTATATGGGATGACGTTATAACATATTACGTAATATGGGATGACGTTATAACGTAATAGGTTACATGGCATGACGCTATAACGTAATACGTTATATGGTATGACGTTATAACGTAAACAGATTATATGGTATGACGTTATAACGTAAATAGATTATATGGTATGACGTTATACCGTATTACGTTATATGGGATGACGTTATAACGCATTACGTAATATGGGATGACGTTATAACGTATTACGTTATGTTGGACGACGTTATAACGTAATGCGTTATATGGGAAGACGTTATAACGTATTACGTTATATGGGAAGACGTTATAACGTATTACGTTATATGGGATGACGTTATAACATATTACGTAATATGGGATGACGTTATAACGTAATAGGTTACATGGCATGACGCTATAACGTAATACGTTATATGGTATGACGTTATAACGTAAATAGATTATATGGTATGACGTTATACCGTATTACGTTATATGGGATGACGTTATAACGCATTACGTCATATGGTATGACGTTATAACGTATTACGTAATATGGGATGACGTTATAACGTATTACGTTATATGGGATGACGTTATAACGTATTACGTTATATGGGAAGACGTTATAACGTATTACGTTATATGGGAAGACGTTATAACGTATTGCGTTATATGGTATGACGTTATAACGTATTACGTTATATGGTATGACGTTATAACGTCATAGGTTATACGGTATGACGTTATAACGTAATATGTCATATGGGATGACGTTATAACGTAAATGGGTTATATGGTATGACGTTATACCGTATTACGTTATATGGGATGACGTTATAACGCATTACGTAATATGGGATGACGTTATAACGTATTACGTTATGTGGGACGACGTTATAACGTAATGCGTTATATGGGATGACGTTATAACGTATTACGTTATATGGGATGACGTTATAACGTATTACGTTATATGGGAAGACGTTATAACGTATTACGTTATGTGGGACGACGTTATAACGTAATGCGTTATATGGGATGACGTTGTAACGTATTACGTTATATGGGATGACGTTATAACGTATTACGTTATATGGGATGACGTTATAACGTATTACGTTATATGGGAAGACGTTATAACGTATTACGTTATATGGGAAGACGTTATAACGTATTGCGTTATATGGTATGACGTTATAACGTATTACGTTATATGGTATGACGTTATAACGTCATAGGTTATACGGTATGACGTTATAACGTAATACGTCATATGGTATGACGTTATAACGTATTACGTAATATGGGACGACGTTATAACGCATTACGTTATATGGGATGACGTTATAACGTATTACGTTATATGGAATACCGTTATAACGTATTAGGTTATATGGTATGACGCTATAACGTATTACGTTATATGGCATGACGTTATAACGTAATACGTTATATGGTATGACGTTAATACGTAAATAGGTTATATGGTATGACGTTATACCGAATTACGTTATATGGGATGACGTTATAACGTAATAGGTTATATGGTATAACGTTATAACGTATTACGTTATATGGGAAGACGTTATAACGTATTGCGTTATATGGTATGACGTTATAACGTATTACGTTATATGGGATGACGTTATAACGTATTACGTAATATGGGATGACGTTATAACGTAATAGGTTATATGGTATAACGTTATAACGTATTACGTTATATGGGATGACGTTATAACGTATTACGTTATATGGGAAGACGTTATAACGTAATAGGTTATATGGTATAACGTTATAACGTATTACGTTGTATGGTATGACGTTATAACGTAATAGGTTATATGGTATGACGTTATAACGTACTACGTTATATGGGATGACGTTATATGGGAAGACGTTATAACGTATTACGTTATGTGGGACGACGTTATAACGTAATGCGTTATATGGGATGACGTTATAACGTATTACGTTATATGGGATGACGTTATAACGTATTACGTTATATGGGATGACGTTATAACGTAAACAGATTATATGGTATGACGTTATAACGTACTACGTTATATGGGATGACGTTATATGGGAAGACGTTATAACGTATTACGTTATGTGGGACGACGTTATAACGTAATGCGTTATATGGGAAGACGTTATAACGTATTACGTTATGTGGGACGACGTTATAACGTAATGCGTTATATGGGATGACGTTATAACATATTACGTTATATGGGATGACGTTATAACATATTACGTAATATGGGATGACGTTATAACGTAATAGGTTACATGGCATGACGCTATAACGTAATACGTTATATGGTATGACGTTATAACGTAAACAGATTATATGGTATGACGTTATAACGTAAATAGATTATATGGTATGACGTTATACCGTATTACGTTATATGGGATGACGTTATAACGCATTACGTAATATGGGATGACGTTATAACGTATTACGTTATGTGGGACGACGTTATAACGTAATGCGTTATATGGGAAGACGTTATAACGTATTACGTTATATGGGAAGACGTTATAACGTATTACGTTATATGGGATGACGTTATAGCATATTACGTAATATGGGATGACGTTATAACGTAATAGGTTACATGGCATGACGCTATAATGTAATACGTTATATGGTATGACGTTATAACGTAAATAGATTATATGGTATGACGTTATACCGTATTACGTTATATGGGATGACGTTATAACGCATTACGTCATATGGTATGACGTTATAACGTATTACGTAATATGGGATGACGTTATAACGTATTACGTTATATGGGATGACGTTATAACGTATAACGTTATATGGGAAGACGTTATAACGTATTACGTTATATGGGAAGACGTTATAACGTCATAGGTTATACGGTATGACGTTATAACGTAATAGGTTATATGGCATGACGCTATAACTTATTACGTTATATGGCATGACGTTATAACGTAATACGTTATATGGTATGACGTTATAACGTCATAGATTATACGGTATGACGTTATAACGTAATAGGTTATATGGCATGACGCTATAACGTAATACGTTATATGGTATGACGTTATAACGTAAATAGATTATATGGTATGACGTTATACCGTATTACGTTATATGGTATGACGTTATAACGTCATAGGTTATACGGTATGACGTTATAACGTAATACGTCATATGGTATGACGTTATAACGTATTATGTAATATGGGACGACGTTATAACGTAATACGTCATATGGTATGACGTTATAACGTATTACGTTATGTGGAATACCGTTATAACGTATTAGGTTATATGGGATGACGCTATAACGAATTACGTTATATGGCATGACGTTATAACGTAATACGTTATGTGGTATGACGTTATAACGTTAATAGGTTATATGGTATGACGTTGTACTGAATTACGTTATATGGTATGACGTTATAACGTAAATAGGTTATATGGTATGACGTTATACCGTATTACGTTATATGGGATGACGTTATAACGTATTACGTAATATGGGATTACGTTATAACGGATTACGTTATGTGGGACGACGTTATAACTTATTGCGTTATATGGGATGACGTTATAACGTATTACGTTATATGGGATGACGTTATAACGCATTACGTAATATGGGATTACGTTATAACGGATTACGTTATGTGGGACGACGTTATAACTTATTGCGTTATATGGTATGACGTTATAATGTCATAGGTTATACGGTATGACGTTATAACGTAATATGTCATATGGTATGACGTTATAACGTATTACGTAATATGGGACGACGTTATAACGCATTACGTTATATGGGATGACGTTATAACGTATTACGTTATATGGAATACTGTTATAACGTATTAGGTTATATGGTATGACGCTATAACGTATTGCGTTATATGGCATGACGTTATAACGTAATACGTTATATGGTATGACGTTAATACGTGAATAGGTTATATGGTATAACGTTATACCGAATTACGTTATATGGGATGACGTTATAACGTAATAGGTTATATGGTATAACGTTATAACGTATTACGTAATATGGGACGACGTTATAACGCATTACGTTATATGGGATGACGTTATAACGTATTACGTTATATGGAATACCGTTATAACGTATTAGGTTATATGGTATGACGCTATAACGTATTACGTTATATGGCATGACGTTATAACGTAATACGTTATATGGTATGACGTTAATACGTAAATAGGTTATATGGTATGACGTTATACCGAATTACGTTATATGGGATGACGTTATAACGCATTACGTAATATGGGATGACGTTATAACGTATTACGTTATGTGGGACGACGTTATAACGTAATGCGTTATATGGGATGACGTTATAAATATTACGTTATATGGGATGACGTTATAACGTATTACGTTATATGGTATGACGTTATAACGTCATAGGTTATACGGTATGACGTTATAACGTAATATGTCATATGGGATGACGTTATAACGTAAATAGGTTATATGGGATGACGTTATAACGTATTGCGTTATATGGTATGACGTTATAACGTATTACGTTATATGGGATGACGTTATAACATATTACGTAATATGGGATGACGTTATAACGTAATAGGTTACATGGCATGACGCTATAACGTAATACGTTATATGGTATGACGTTATAACGTAAATAGATTATATGGTATGACGTTATAACGTAAATAGATTATATGGTATGACGTTATACCGTATTACGTTATATGGGATGACGTTATAACGCATTACGTAATATGGGATGACGTTATAACGTATTACGTTATGTGGGACGACGTTATAACGTAATGCGTTATATGGGAAGACGTTATAACGTATTACGTTATATGGGAAGACGTTATAACGTATTACGTTATATGGGATGACGTTATAACATATTACGGAATATGGGATGACGTTATAACGTAATAGGTTACATGGCATGACGCTATAACGTAATACGTTATATGGTATGACGTTATAACGTAAATAGATTATATGGTATGACGTTATACCGTATTACGTTATATGGGATGACGTTATAACGCATTACGTCATATGGTATGACGTTATAACGTATTACGTAATATGGGATGACGTTATAACGTATTACGTTATATGGGATGACGTTATAACGTATTACGTTATATGGGAAGACGTTATAACGTATTACGTTATATGGGAAGACGTTATAACGTATTGCGTTATATGGTATGACGTTATAACGTATTACGTTATATGGTATGACGTTATAACGTCATAGGTTATACGGTATGACGTTATAACGTAATATGTCATATGGGATGACGTTATAACGTAAATGGGTTATATGGTATGACGTTATACCGTATTACGTTATATGGGATGACGTTATAACGCATTACGTAATATGGGATGACGTTATAACGTATTACGTTATGTGGGACGACGTTATAACGTAATGCGTTATATGGGATGACGTTATAACGTATTACGTTATATGGGATGACGTTATAACGTATTACGTTATATGGGAAGACGTTATAACGTATTACGTTATGTGGGACGACGTTATAACGTAATGCGTTATATGGGATGACGTTGTAACGTATTACGTTATATGCGATGACGTTATAACGTATTACGTTATATGGGATGACGTTATAACGTATTACGTTATATGGGAAGACGTTATAACGTATTACGTTATATGGGAAGACGTTATAACGTATTGCGTTATATGGTATGACGTTATAACGTATTACGTTATATGGTATGACGTTATAACGTCATAGGTTATACGGTATGACGTTATAACGTAATACGTCATATGGTGTGACGTTATAACGTATTACGTAATATGGGACGACGTTATAACGCATTACGTTATATGGGATGACGTTATAACGTATTACGTTATATGGAATACCGTTATAACGTATTAGGTTATATGGTATGACGCTATAACGTATTACGTTATATGGCATGACGTTATAACGTAATACGTTATATGGTATGACGTTAATACGTAAATAGGTTATATGGTATGACGTTATACCGAATTACGTTATATGGGATGACGTTATAACGTAATAGGTTATATGGTATAACGTTATAACGTATTACGTTATATGGGAAGACGTTATAACGTATTGCGTTATATGGTATGACGTTATAACGTATTACGTTATATGGGATGACGTTATAACGTATTACGTAATATGGGATGACGTTATAACGTAATAGGTTATATGGTATAACGTTATAACGTATTACGTTATATGGGATGACGTTATAACGTATTACGTTATATGGGAAGACGTTATAACGTAATAGGTTATATGGTATAACGTTATAACGTATTACGTTGTATGGTATGACGTTATAACGTAATAGGTTATATGGTATGACGTTATAACGTAATACGTTATATGGTATGACGTTATAACGTCATAGGTTATACGGTATGACGTTATACCGTATTACGTTATATGGTATGACGTTATAACGTCATAGGTTATACGGTACGACGTTATAACGTAATACGTCATATGGTATGACGTTATAACGTATTATGTAATATGGGACGACGTTATAACGTAATACGTCATATGGTATGACGTTATAACGTATTATGTAATATGGGACGACGTTATAACGCATTACGTTATATGAGATGACGTTATAACGTATTACGTTATGTGGAATACCGTTATAACGTATTAGGTTATATGGGATGACGCTATAACGAATTACGTTATATGGCATGACGTTATAACGTAATACGTTATGTGGTATGACGTTATAACTTTAATAGGTTATATGGTATGACGTTATAACGTATTACGTTATATGGGATGACGTTATAACGTATTACGTAATATGGGATGACGTTATAACGTAATAGATTATATGGTATAACGTTATAACGTATTACGTTATATGGGATGACGTTATAACGTATTACGTTATATGGGAAGACGTTATAACGTAATAGGTTATATGGTATAACGTTATAACGTATTACGTTATATGGGATGACGTTATAACGTATTACGTTATATGGGATGACGTTATAACGTATTACGTAATATGGGATGACGTTATAACGTAATAGGTTATATGGTATAACGTTATAACGTAATAGGTTATATGGTATGACGTTATAACGTATTACGTTATATGGGATGACGTTATAACGTATTACGTAATATGGGATGACGTTATAACGTAATAGATTATATGGTATAACGTTATAACGTATTACGTTATATGGGATGACGTTATAACGTATTACGTTATATGGGAAGACGTTATAACGTAATAGGTTATATGGTATAACGTTATAACGTATTACGTTGTATGGTATGACGTTATAACGTAATAGGTTATATGGTATGACGTTATAACGTAATACGTTACATGGTATGACGTTATAACGTAAATAGGTTATATGGTATGACGTTATACCGTATTACGTTATATGGGATGACGTTATAACGCATTACGTAATATGGGATGACGTTATAACGTATTACTTTATGTGGGACGACGTTATTACGTAATGCGTTATATGGGATGACGTTATAACGTATTACGTTATATGGGATGACGTTATAACGTATTACGTTATATGGGATGACGTTATAACGTATTACGTTATATGGGAAGACGTTATAACGTATTGCGTTATATGGTATGACGTTATAACGTATTACGTTATATGGGATGACGTTATAACGAATTACGTAATATGGGATGACGTTATAACGTAATAGGTTATATGGTATAACGTTATAACGTATTAGGTTGTATGGTATGACGCTATAACGTATTACGTTATATGGCATGACGTTATAACGTAATACGTTATATGGTATGACGTTATAACGTCATAGGTTATACGGTATGACGTTATAACGTAATAGGTTATATGGCATGACGCTATAACTTATTACGTTATATGGCATGACGTTATAACGTAATACGTTATATGGTATGACGTTATAACGTCATAGATTATACGGTATGACGTTATAACGTAATAGGTTATATGGCATGACGCTATAACGTAATACGTTATATGGTATGACGTTATAACGTAAATAGATTATATGGTATGACGTTATACCGTATTACGTTATATGGTATGACGTTATAACGTCATAGGTTATACGGTATGACGTCATAACGTAATACGTCATATGGTATGACGTTATAACGTATTATGTAATATGGGACGACGTTATAACGTAATAGGTTATATGGTATGACGCTATAACGTATTACGTTATATGGCATGACGTTATAACGTAATACGTTACATGGTATGACGTTAATACGTAAATAGGTTATATGGTATGACGTTATACCGAATTACGTTATATGGGATGACGTTATAACGTAATAGGTTATATGGTATAACGTTATAACGTATTACGTTATATGGGATGACGTTATAACGTAAATAGGTTATATGGTATGACGTTATACCGTATTACGTTATATAGGATGACGTTATAACGTATTACGTTATATGGGAAGACGTTATAACGTAATAGGTTATATGGTATAACGTTATAACGTATTACGTTGTATGGTATGACGTTATACCGAATTACGTTATATGGGATGACGTTATAACGTAATAGGTTATATGGTATGACGCTATAACGTATTACGTTATATGGCATGACGTTATAACGTAATACGTTATATGGTATGACGTTAATACGTAAATAGGTTATATGGTATGACGTTATACCGAATTACGTTATATGGGATGACGTTATAACGTAATAGGTTATATGGTATAACGTTATAACGTATTACGTTATATGGGAAGACGTTATAACGTATTACGTTATGTGGGACGACGTTATAACGTAATGCATTATATGGGATGACGTTATAACGTATTACGTTATATGGGATGACGTTATAACGTATTACGTTATATGGGATGACGTTATAACGTATTACGTTATATGGGATGACGTTATAACGTAATACGTTATGTGGTATGACGTTATAACGTTAATAGGTTATATGGTATGACGTTATAACGTAATACGTCATATGGTATGACGTTATAACGTATTACGTAATGTGGGACGACGTTATAACGCATTACGTTATATGGGATGACGTTATAACGTATTACGTTATATGGAATACCGTTATAACGTATTACGTTATATGGGATGACGTTATAACGTATTACGTTATATGGGATGACGTTATAACGTATTACGTTATATGGGAAGACGTTATAACGTATTGCGTTATATGGTATGACGTTATAACGTAATACGTTATATGGGATGACGTTATAACGTATTACGTAATATGGGATGACGTTATAACGTAATAGATTATATGGTATAACGTTATAACGTATTACGTTATATGGGATGACGTTATAACGTATTACGTTATATGGGAAGACGTTATAACGTAATAGGTTATATGGTATAACGTTATAACGTATTACGTTGTATGGTATGACGTTATAACGTAATAGGTTATATGGTATGACGTTATAACGTAATACGTTACATGGTATGACGTTATAACGTAAATAGGTTATATGGTATGACGTTATACCGTATTACGTTATATGGGATGACGTTATAACGCATTACGTAATATGGGATGACGTTATAACGTATTACTTTATGTGGGACGACGTTATTACGTAATGCGTTATATGGGATGACGTTATAACGTATTACGTTATATGGGATGACGTTATAACGTATTACGTTATATGGGATGACGTTATAACGTATTACGTTATATGGGAAGACGTTATAACGTATTGCGTTATATGGTATGACGTTATAACGTATTACGTTATATGGGATGACGTTATAACGAATTACGTAATATGGGATGACGTTATAACGTAATAGGTTATATGGTATAACGTTATAACGTATTAGGTTGTATGGTATGACGCTATAACGTATTACGTTATATGGCATGACGTTATAACGTAATACGTTATATGGTATGACGTTATAACGTCATAGGTTATACGGTATGACGTTATAACGTAATAGGTTATATGGCATGACGCTATAACTTATTACGTTATATGGCATGACGTTATAACGTAATACGTTATATGGTATGACGTTATAACGTCATAGATTATACGGTATGACGTTATAACGTAATAGGTTATATGGCATGACGCTATAACGTAATACGTTATATGGTATGACGTTATAACGTAAATAGATTATATGGTATGACGTTATACCGTATTACGTTATATGGTATGACGTTATAACGTCATAGGTTATACGGTATGACGTCATAACGTAATACGTCATATGGTATGACGTTATAACGTATTATGTAATATGGGACGACGTTATAACGTAATACGTCATATGGTATGACGTTATAACGTATTATGTAATATGGGACGACGTTATAATGCATTACGTTATATGGGATGACGTTATAACGTATTACGTTATGTGGAATACCGTTATAACGTATTAGGTTATATGGGATGACGCTATAACGAATTACGTTATATGGCATGACGTTATAACGTAATACGTTATGTGGTATGAGGTTATAACGTTAATAGGTTATATGGTATGACGTTGTACCGAATTACGTTATATGGTATGACGTTATAACGTAAATAGGTTATATGGTATGACGTTATACCGTATTACGTTATATGGGATTACGTTATAACGGATTACGTTTTGTGGGACGACGTTATAACTTATTGCGTTATATGGGATGACGTTATAACGTATTACGTTATATGGGATGACGTTATAACGCATTACGTAATATGGGATTACGTTATAACGGATTACGTTATGTGGGACGACGTTATAACTTATTGCGTTATATGGTATGACGTTATAATGTCATAGGTTATACGGTATGACGTTATAACGTAATACGTCATATGGTATGACGTTATAACGTATTACGTAATATGGGACGACGTTATAACGCATTACGTTATATGGGATGACGTTATAACGTATTACGTTATATGGAATACTGTTATAACGTATTAGGTTATATGGTATGACGCTATAACGTATTACGTTATATGGCATGACGTTATAACGTAATCCGTTATATGGTATGACGTTAATACGTGAATAGGTTATATGGTATAACGTTATACCGAATTACGTTATATGGGATGACGTTATAACGTAATAGGTTATATGGTATAACGTTATAACGTATTACGTAATATGGGACGACGTTATAACGCATTACGTTATATGGGATGACGTTATAACGTATTACGTTATATGGAATACCGTTATAACGTATTAGGTTATATGGTATGACGCTATAACGTATTACGTTATATGGCACGACGTTATAACGTAATACGTTATATGGTATGACGTTAATACGTAAATAGGTTATATGGTATGACGTTATACCGAATTACGTTATATGGGATGACGTTATAACGCATTACGTAATATGGGATGACGTTATAACGTATTACGTTATGTGGGACGACGTTATAACGTAATGCGTTATATGGGATGACGTTATAAATATTACGTTATATGGGATGACGTTATAACGTATTACGTTATATGGGATGACGTTATAACGTACTACGTTATATGGGATGACGTTATATGGGAAGACGTTATAACGTATTACGTTATGTGGGACGACGTTATAACGTAATGCGTTATATGGGAAGACGTTATAACGTATTACGTTATATGGGAAGACGTTATAACGTATTACGTTATATGGGATGACGTTATAACATATTACGTAATATGGGATGACGTTATAACGTAATAGGTTACATGGCATGACGCTATAACGTAATACGTTATATGGTATGACGTTAATACGTAAATAGGTTATATGGTATGACGTTATACCGAATTACGTTATATGGGATGACGTTATAACGCATTACGTAATATGGGATGACGTTATAACGTATTACGTTATGTGGGACGACGTTATAACGTAATGCGTTATATGGGATGACGTTATAAATATTACGTTATATGGGATGACGTTATAACGTATTACGTTATATGGGATGACGTTATAACGTATTACGTTATATGGGAAGACGTTATAACGTATTACGTTATATGGGAAGACGTTATAACGTATTGCGTTATATGGTATGACGTTATAACGTATTACGTTATATGGTATGACGTTATAACGTCATAGGTTATACGGTATGACGTTATAACGTAATATGTCATATGGGATGACGTTATAACGTAAATAGGTTATATGGGATGACGTTATAACGTATTGCGTTATATGGTATGACGTTATAACGTATTACGTTATATGGGATGACGTTATAACATATTACGTAATATGGGATGACGTTATAACGTAATAGGTTACATGGCATGACGCTATAACGTAATACGTTATATGGTATGACGTTATAACGTAAACAGATTATATGGTATGACGTTATAACGTAAATAGATTATATGGTATGACGTTATACCGTATTACGTTATATGGGATGACGTTATAACGCATTACGTAATATGGGATGACGTTATAACGTATTACGTTATGTTGGACGACGTTATAACGTAATGCGTTATATGGGAAGACGTTATAACGTATTACGTTATATGGGAAGACGTTATAACGTATTACGTTATATGGGATGACGTTATAACATATTACGTAATATGGGATGACGTTATAACGTAATAGGTTACATGGCATGACGCTATAACGTAATACGTTATATGGTATGACGTTATAACGTAAATAGATTATATGGTATGACGTTATACCGTATTACGTTATATGGGATGACGTTATAACGCATTACGTCATATGGTATGACGTTATAACGTATTACGTAATATGGGATGACGTTATAACGTATTACGTTATATGGGATGACGTTATAACGTATTACGTTATATGGGAAGACGTTATAACGTATTACGTTATATGGGAAGACGTTATAACGTATTGCGTTATATGGTATGACGTTATAACGTATTACGTTATATGGTATGACGTTATAACGTCATAGGTTATACGGTATGACGTTATAACGTAATATGTCATATGGGATGACGTTATAACGTAAATGGGTTATATGGTATGACGTTATACCGTATTACGTTATATGGGATGACGTTATAACGCATTACGTAATATGGGATGACGTTATAACGTATTACGTTATGTGGGACGACGTTATAACGTAATGCGTTATATGGGATGACGTTATAACGTATTACGTTATATGGGATGACGTTATAACGTATTACGTTATATGGGAAGACGTTATAACGTATTACGTTATGTGGGACGACGTTATAACGTAATGCGTTATATGGGATGACGTTGTAACGTATTACGTTATATGGGATGACGTTATAACGTATTACGTTATATGGGATGACGTTATAACGTATTACGTTATATGGGAAGACGTTATAACGTATTACGTTATATGGGAAGACGTTATAACGTATTGCGTTATATGGTATGACGTTATAACGTATTACGTTATATGGTATGACGTTATAACGTCATAGGTTATACGGTATGACGTTATAACGTAATACGTCATATGGTATGACGTTATAACGTATTACGTAATATGGGACGACGTTATAACGCATTACGTTATATGGGATGACGTTATAACGTATTACGTTATATGGAATACCGTTATAACGTATTAGGTTATATGGTATGACGCTATAACGTATTACGTTATATGGCATGACGTTATAACGTAATACGTTATATGGTATGACGTTAATACGTAAATAGGTTATATGGTATGACGTTATACCGAATTACGTTATATGGGATGACGTTATAACGTAATAGGTTATATGGTATAACGTTATAACGTATTACGTTATATGGGAAGACGTTATAACGTATTGCGTTATATGGTATGACGTTATAACGTATTACGTTATATGGGATGACGTTATAACGTATTACGTAATATGGGATGACGTTATAACGTAATAGGTTATATGGTATAACGTTATAACGTATTACGTTATATGGGATGACGTTATAACGTATTACGTTATATGGGAAGACGTTATAACGTAATAGGTTATATGGTATAACGTTATAACGTATTACGTTGTATGGTATGACGTTATAACGTAATAGGTTATATGGTATGACGTTATAACGTACTACGTTATATGGGATGACGTTATATGGGAAGACGTTATAACGTATTACGTTATGTGGGACGACGTTATAACGTAATGCGTTATATGGGATGACGTTATAACGTATTACGTTATATGGGATGACGTTATAACGTATTACGTTATATGGGATGACGTTATAACGTATTACGTTATATGGGAAGACGTTATAACGTATTACGTTATATGGGAAGACGTTATAACGTATTGCGTTATATGGTATGACGTTATAACGTATTACGTTATATGGTATGACGTTATAACGTCATAGGTTATACGGTATGACGTTATAACGTAATATGTCATATGGGATGACGTTATAACGTAAATAGGTTATATGGGATGACGTTATAACGTATTGCGTTATATGGTATGACGTTATAACGTATTACGTTATATGGGATGACGTTATAACATATTACGTAATATGGGATGACGTTATAACGTAATAGGTTACATGGCATGACGCTATAACGTAATACGTTATATGGTATGACGTTATAACGTAAACAGATTATATGGTATGACGTTATAACGTAAATAGATTATATGGTATGACGTTATACCGTATTACGTTATATGGGATGACGTTATAACGCATTACGTAATATGGGATGACGTTATAACGTATTACGTTATGTGGGACGACGTTATAACGTAATGCGTTATATGGGAAGACGTTATAACGTATTACGTTATATGGGAAGACGTTATAACGTATTACGTTATATGGGATGACGTTATAGCATATTACGTAATATGGGATGACGTTATAACGTAATAGGTTACATGGCATGACGCTATAACGTAATACGTTATATGGTATGACGTTATAACGTAAATAGATTATATGGTATGACGTTATACCGTATTACGTTATATGGGATGACGTTATAACGCATTACGTCATATGGTATGACGTTATAACGTATTACGTAATATGGGATGACGTTATAACGTATTACGTTATATGGGATGACGTTATAACGTATTACGTTATATGGGAAGACGTTATAACGTATTACGTTATATGGGAAGACGTTATAACGTCATAGGTTATACGGTATGACGTTATAACGTAATAGGTTATATGGCATGACGCTATAACTTATTACGTTATATGGCATGACGTTATAACGTAATACGTTATATGGTATGACGTTATAACGTCATAGATTATACGGTATGACGTTATAACGTAATAGGTTATATGGCATGACGCTATAACGTAATACGTTATATGGTATGACGTTATAACGTAAATAGATTATATGGTATGACGTTATACCGTATTACGTTATATGGTATGACGTTATAACGTCATAGGTTATACGGTATGACGTTATAACGTAATACGTCATATGGTATGACGTTATAACGTATTATGTAATATGGGACGACGTTATAACGTAATACGTCATATGGTATGACGTTATAACGTATTATGTAATATGGGACGACGTTATAACGCATTACGTTATATGGGATGACGTTATAACGTATTACGTTATGTGGAATACCGTTATAACGTATTAGGTTATATGGGATGACGCTATAACGAATTACGTTATATGGCATGACGTTATAACGTAATACGTTATGTGGTATGACGTTATAACGTTAATAGGTTATATGGTATGACGTTGTACTGAATTACGTTATATGGTATGACGTTATAACGTAAATAGGTTATATGGTATGACGTTATACCGTATTACGTTATATGGGATGACGTTATAACGTATTACGTAATATGGGATTACGTTATAACGGATTACGTTATGTGGGACGACGTTATAACTTATTGCGTTATATGGGATGACGTTATAACGTATTACGTTATATGGGATGACGTTATAACGCATTACGTAATATGGGATTACGTTATAACGGATTACGTTATGTGGGACGACGTTATAACTTATTGCGTTATATGGTATGACGTTATAATGTCATAGGTTATACGGTATGACGTTATAACGTAATATGTCATATGGTATGACGTTATAACGTATTACGTAATATGGGACGACGTTATAACGCATTACGTTATATGGGATGACGTTATAACGTATTACGTTATATGGAATACTGTTATAACGTATTAGGTTATATGGTATGACGCTATAACGTATTGCGTTATATGGCATGACGTTATAACGTAATACGTTATATGGTATGACGTTAATACGTGAATAGGTTATATGGTATAACGTTATACCGAATTACGTTATATGGGATGACGTTATAACGTAATAGGTTATATGGTATAACGTTATAACGTATTACGTAATATGGGACGACGTTATAACGCATTACGTTATATGGGATGACGTTATAACGTATTACGTTATATGGAATACCGTTATAACGTATTAGGTTATATGGTATGACGCTATAACGTATTACGTTATATGGCATGACGTTATAACGTAATACGTTATATGGTATGACGTTAATACGTAAATAGGTTATATGGTATGACGTTATACCGAATTACGTTATATGGGATGACGTTATAACGCATTACGTAATATGGGATGACGTTATAACGTATTACGTTATGTGGGACGACGTTATAACGTAATGCGTTATATGGGATGACGTTATAAATATTACGTTATATGGGATGACGTTATAACGTATTACGTTATATGGTATGACGTTATAACGTCATAGGTTATACGGTATGACGTTATAACGTAATATGTCATATGGGATGACGTTATAACGTAAATAGGTTATATGGGATGACGTTATAACGTATTGCGTTATATGGTATGACGTTATAACGTATTACGTTATATGGGATGACGTTATAACATATTACGTAATATGGGATGACGTTATAACGTAATAGGTTACATGGCATGACGCTATAACGTAATACGTTATATGGTATGACGTTATAACGTAAATAGATTATATGGTATGACGTTATAACGTAAATAGATTATATGGTATGACGTTATACCGTATTACGTTATATGGGATGACGTTATAACGCATTACGTAATATGGGATGACGTTATAACGTATTACGTTATGTGGGACGACGTTATAACGTAATGCGTTATATGGGAAGACGTTATAACGTATTACGTTATATGGGAAGACGTTATAACGTATTACGTTATATGGGATGACGTTATAACATATTACGTAATATGGGATGACGTTATAACGTAATAGGTTACATGGCATGACGCTATAACGTAATACGTTATATGGTATGACGTTATAACGTAAATAGATTATATGGTATGACGTTATACCGTATTACGTTATATGGGATGACGTTATAACGCATTACGTCATATGGTATGACGTTATAACGTATTACGTAATATGGGATGACGTTATAACGTATTACGTTATATGGGATGACGTTATAACGTATTACGTTATATGGGAAGACGTTATAACGTATTACGTTATATGGGAAGACGTTATAACGTATTGCGTTATATGGTATGACGTTATAACGTATTACGTTATATGGTATGACGTTATAACGTCATAGGTTATACGGTATGACGTTATAACGTAATATGTCATATGGGATGACGTTATAACGTAAATGGGTTATATGGTATGACGTTATACCGTATTACGTTATATGGGATGACGTTATAACGCATTACGTAATATGGGATGACGTTATAACGTATTACGTTATGTGGGACGACGTTATAACGTAATGCGTTATATGGGATGACGTTATAACGTATTACGTTATATGGGATGACGTTATAACGTATTACGTTATATGGGAAGACGTTATAACGTATTACGTTATGTGGGACGACGTTATAACGTAATGCGTTATATGGGATGACGTTGTAACGTATTACGTTATATGCGATGACGTTATAACGTATTACGTTATATGGGATGACGTTATAACGTATTACGTTATATGGGAAGACGTTATAACGTATTACGTTATATGGGAAGACGTTATAACGTATTGCGTTATATGGTATGACGTTATAACGTATTACGTTATATGGTATGACGTTATAACGTCATAGGTTATACGGTATGACGTTATAACGTAATACGTCATATGGTGTGACGTTATAACGTATTACGTAATATGGGACGACGTTATAACGCATTACGTTATATGGGATGACGTTATAACGTATTACGTTATATGGAATACCGTTATAACGTATTAGGTTATATGGTATGACGCTATAACGTATTACGTTATATGGCATGACGTTATAACGTAATACGTTATATGGTATGACGTTAATACGTAAATAGGTTATATGGTATGACGTTATACCGAATTACGTTATATGGGATGACGTTATAACGTAATAGGTTATATGGTATAACGTTATAACGTATTACGTTATATGGGAAGACGTTATAACGTATTGCGTTATATGGTATGACGTTATAACGTATTACGTTATATGGGATGACGTTATAACGTATTACGTAATATGGGATGACGTTATAACGTAATAGGTTATATGGTATAACGTTATAACGTATTACGTTATATGGGATGACGTTATAACGTATTACGTTATATGGGAAGACGTTATAACGTAATAGGTTATATGGTATAACGTTATAACGTATTACGTTGTATGGTATGACGTTATAACGTAATAGGTCATATGGTATGACGTTATAACGTATTATGTAATATGGGACGACGTTATAACGTAATACGTCATATGGTATGACGTTATAACGTATTATGTAATATGGGACGACGTTATAACGCATTACGTTATATGAGATGACGTTAAAACGTATTACGTTATGTGGAATACCGTTATAACGTATTAGGTTATATGGGATGACGCTATAACGAATTACGTTATATGGCATGACGTTATAACGTAATACGTTATGTGGTATGACGTTATAACTTTAATAGGTTATATGGTATGACGTTATAACGTATTACGTTATATGGGATGACGTTATAACGTATTACGTAATATGGGATGACGTTATAACGTAATAGATTATATGGTATAACGTTATAACGTATTACGTTATATGGGATGACGTTATAACGTATTACGTTATATGGGAAGACGTTATAACGTAATAGGTTATATGGTATAACGTTATAACGTATTACGTTATATGGGATGACGTTATAACGTATTACGTTATATGGGATGACGTTATAACGTATTACGTAATATGGGATGACGTTATAACGTAATAGGTTATATGGTATAACGTTATAACGTAATAGGTTATATGGTATGACGTTATAACGTATTACGTTATATGGGATGACGTTATAACGTATTACGTAATATGGGATGACGTTATAACGTAATAGATTATATGGTATAACGTTATAACGTATTACGTTATATGGGATGACGTTATAACGTATTACGTTATATGGGAAGACGTTATAACGTAATAGGTTATATGGTATAACGTTATAACGTATTACGTTGTATGGTATGACGTTATAACGTAATAGGTTATATGGTATGACGTTATAACGTAATACGTTACATGGTATGACGTTATAGCGTAAATAGGTTATATGGTATGACGTTATACCGTATTACGTTATATGGGATGACGTTATAACGCATTACGTAATATGGGATGACGTTATAACGTATTACTTTATGTGGGACGACGTTATTACGTAATGCGTTATATGGGATGACGTTATAACGTATTACGTTATATGGGATGACGTTATAACGTATTACGTTATATGGGATGACGTTATAACGTATTACGTTATATGGGAAGACGTTATAACGTATTGCGTTATATGGTATGACGTTATAACGTATTACGTTATATGGGATGACGTTATAACGAATTACGTAATATGGGATGACGTTATAACGTAATAGGTTATATGGTATAACGTTATAACGTATTAGGTTGTATGGTATGACGCTATAACGTATTACGTTATATGGCATGACGTTATAACGTAATACGTTATATGGTATGACGTTATAACGTCATAGGTTATACGGTATGACGTTATAACGTAATAGGTTATATGGCATGACGCTATAACTTATTACGTTATATGGCATGACGTTATAACGTAATACGTTATATGGTATGACGTTATAACGTCATAGATTATACGGTATGACGTTATAACGTAATAGGTTATATGGCATGACGCTATAACGTAATACGTTATATGGTATGACGTTATAACGTAAATAGATTATATGGTATGACGTTATACCGTATTACGTTATATGGTATGATGTTATAACGTCATAGGTTATACGGTATGACGTTATAACGTAATACGTCATATGGTATGACGTTATAACGTATTATGTAATATGGGACGACGTTATAACGTAATACGTCATATGGTATGACGTTATAACGTATTATGTAATATGGGACGACGTTATAACGCATTACGTTATATGGGATGACGTTATAACGTATTACGTTATGTGGAATACCGTTATAACGTATTAGGTTATATGGGATGACGCTATAACGAATTACGTTATATGGCATGACGTTATAACGTAATACGTTATGTGGTATGACGTTATAACGTTAATAGGTTATATGGTATGACGTTGTACCGAATTACGTTATATGGTATGACGTTATAACGTAAATAGGTTATATGGTATGACGTTATACCGTATTACGTTATATGGGATGACGTATTAACGTATTACGTAATATGGGATTACGTTATAATGGATTACGTTATGTGGGACGACGTTATAACTTATTGCGTTTTATGGGATGACGTTATAACGTATTACGATATCTGGGATGACGTTATAACGCATTACGTAATATGGGATTACGTTATAACGGATTACGTTATGTGGGACGACGTTATAACTTATTGCGTTATATGGTATGACGTTATAACGTCATAGGTTATACGGTATGACGTTATAACGTAATACGTCATATGGTATGACGTTATAACGTATTACGTAATATGGGACGACGTTATAACGCATTACGTTATATGGGATGACGTTATAACGTATTACGTTATATGGAATACTGTTATAACGTATTAGGTTATATGGCATGACGCTATAACGTATTACGTTATATGGCATGACGTTATAACGTAATACGTTATATGGTATGACGTTAATACGTGAATAGGTTATATGGTATAACGTTATACCGAATTACGTTATATGGGATGACGTTATAACGTAATAGGTTATATGGTATAACGTTATAACGTATTACGTAATATGGGACGACGTTATAACGCATTACGTTATATGGGATGACGTTATAACGTATTACGTTCTATTTAATACCGTTATAACGTATTAGGTTATATGGTATGACGCTATAACGTATTACGTTATATGGCATGGCGTTATAACGTAATACGTTATATGGTATGACGTTAATACGTAAATAGGTTATATGGTATGACGTTATACCGAATTACGTTATATGGGATGACGTTATAACGCATTACGTAATATGGGATGACGTTATAACGTATTACGTTATGTGGGACGACGTTATATCGTAATGCGTTATATGGGATGACGTTATAAATATTACGTTATATGGGATGACGTTATAACGTATTACGTTATATGGGATGACGTTATAACGTACTACGTTATATGGGATGACGTTATATGGGAAGACGTTATAACGTATTACGTTATGTGGGACGACGTTATAACGTAATGCGTTATATGGGATGACGTTATAACGTATTACGTTATATGGGATGACGTTATAACGTATTACGTTATATGGGATGACGTTATAACGTATTGCGTTATATGGTATGACGTTATAACGTATTACGTTATATGGTATGACGTTATAACGTCATAGGTTATACGGTATGACGTTATAACGTAATATGTCATATGGGATGACGTTATAACGTAAATAGGTTATATGGTATGACGTTATACCGTATTACGTTATATGGGATGACGTTATAACGCATTACGTAATATGGGATGACGTTATAACGTATTACGTTATGTGGGACAACGTTATAACGTAATGCGTTATATGGGATGACGTTATAACGTATTATGTTATATGGGATGACGTTATAACGTATTACGTTATATGGGAAGACGTTATAACGTAATAGGTTATATGGTATAACGTTATAACGTATTACGTTGTATGGTATGACGTTATAACGTAATAGGTTATATGGTATGACGTTATAACGTAATACGTTATATGGGATGACGTTATAACGTAATAGGTTATATGGTATAACGTTATAACGTATTAGGTTATATGGTATGACGTTATAACGTAATACGTTATATGGTATGACGTTATAACGTATTACGTTATATGGGATGACGTTATAACGTATTACGTTATATGGGAAGACGTTATAACGTAATAGGTTATATGGTATAACGTTATAACGTATTACGTTGTATGGTATGACGTTATAACGTAATAGGTTATATGGTATGACGTTATAACGTAATACGTTATATGGGATGACGTTATAACGTAATAGGTTATATGGTATAACGTTATAACGTATTAGGTTATATGGTATGACGTTATAACGTAAATAGGTTATATGGTATGACGTTATACCGTATTACGTTATATGGGATGACGTTATAACGCATTACGTAATATGGGATGACGTTATAACGTATTACGTTATGTGGGACAACGTTATAACGTAATGCGTTATATGGGATGACGTTATAACGTATTATGTTATATGGGATGACGTTATAACGCATTACGTAATATGGGATGACGTTATAACGTAATAGGTTATATGGTATAACGTTATAACGTATTACGTTATATGGGATGACGTTATAACGTATTACGTTATATGGGAAGACGTTATAACGTAATAGGTTATATGGTATAACGTTATAACGTATTACGTTGTATGGTATGACGTTATAACGTAATAGGTTATATGGTATGACGTTATAACGTAATACGTTATATGGTATGACGTTATAACGTCATAGGTTATACGGTATGACGTTATACCGTATTACGTTATATGGTATGACGTTATAACGTCATAGGTTATACGGTACGACGTTATAACGTAATACGTCATATGGTATGACGTTATAACGTATTATGTAATATGGGACGACGTTATAACGTAATACGTCATATGGTATGACGTTATAACGTATTATGTAATATGGGACGACGTTATAACGCATTACGTTATATGGGATGACGTTATAACGTATTACGTTATGTGGAATACCGTTATAACGTATTAGGTTATATGGGATGACGCTATAACGAATTACGTTATATGGCATGACGTTATAACGTAATACGTTATGTGGTATGACGTTATAACGTTAATAGGTTATATGGTATGACGTTATAACGTATTACGTTATATGGGATGACGTTATAACGTATTACGTAATATGGGATGACGTTATAACGTAATAGATTATATGGTATAACGTTATAACGTATTACTTTATATGGGATGACGTTATAACGTATTACGTTATATGGGAAGACGTTATAACGTAATAGGTTATATGGTATAACGTTATAACGTATTACGTTATATGGGATGACGTTATAACGTATTACGTTATATGGGATGACGTTATAACGTATTACGTAATATGGGATGACGTTATAACGTAATAGGTTATATGGTATAACGTTATAACGTAATAGGTTATATGGTATGACGTTATAACGTATTACGTTATATGGGATGACGTTATAACGTATTACGTAATATGGGATGACGTTATAACGTAATAGATTATATGGTATAACGTTATAACGTATTACGTTATATGGGATGACGTTATAACGTATTACGTTATATGGGAAGACGTTATAACGTAATAGGTTATATGGTATAACGTTATAACGTATTACGTTGTATGGTACGACGTTATAACGTAATAGGTTATATGGTATGACGTTATAACGTAATACGTTACATGGTATGACGTTATAACGTAAATAGGTTATATGGTATGACGTTATACCGTATTACGTTATATGGGATGACGTTATAACGCATTACGTAATATGGGATGACGTTATAACGTATTACTTTAAGTGGGACGACGTTATAACGTCATAGGTTATACGGTATGACGTTATAACGTAATACGTCATATGGTATGACGTTATAACGTATTACGTAATATGGGACGACGTTATAACGCATTACGTTATATGGGATGACGTTATAACGTATTACGTTATATGGAATACTGTTATAACGTATTAGGTTATATGGCATGACGCTATAACGTATTACGTTATATGGCATGACGTTATAACGTAATACGTTATATGGTATGACGTTAATACGTGAATAGGTTATATGGTATAACGTTATACCAAATTACGTTATATGGGATGACGTTATAACGTAATAGGTTATATGGTATAACGTTATAACGTATTACGTAATATGGGACGACGTTATAACGCATTACGTTATATGGGATGACGTTATAACGTATTACGTTCTATTTAATACCGTTATAACGTATTAGGTTATATGGTATGACGCTATAACGTATTACGTTATATGGCATGGCGTTATAACGTAATACGTTATAAGGTATGACGTTAATACGTAAATAGGTTATATGGTATGACGTTATACCGAATTACGTTATATGGGATGACGTTATAACGCATTACGTAATATGGGATGACGTTATAACGTATTACGTTATGTGGGACGACGTTATAACGTAATGCGTTATATGGGATGACGTTATAAATATTACGTTATATGGGATGACGTTATAACGTATTACGTTATATGGGATGACGTTATAACGTACTACGTTATATGGGATGACGTTATATGGGAAGACGTTATAACGTATTACGTTATGTGGGACGACGTTATAACGTAATGCGTTATATGGGTTGACGTTATAACGTATTACGTTATATGGGATGACGTTATAACGTATTACGTTATATGGGATGACGTTATAACGTATTACGTTATATGGGAAGACGTTATAACGTATTACGTTATATGGGAAGACGTTATAACGTATTGCGTTATATGGTATGACGTTATAACGTATTACGTTATATGGTATGACGTTATAACGTCATAGGTTATACGGTATGACGTTATAACGTAATATGTCATATGGGATGACGTTATAACGTAAATAGGTTATATGGTATGACGTTATACCGTATTACGTTATATGGGATGACGTTATAACGCATTACGTAATATGGGATGACGTTATAACGTATTACGTTATGTGGGACAACGTTATAACGTAATGCGTTATATGGGATGACGTTATAACGTATTATGTTATATGGGATGACGTTATAACGTATTACGTTATATGGGATGACGTTATAACGTATTGCGTTATATGGTATGACGTTATAACGTATTACGTTATATGGGATGACGTTATAACATATTACGTAATATGGGATGACGTTATAACGTAATAGGTTACATGGCATGACGCTATAACGTAATAAGTTATATGGTATGACGTTATAACGTAAATAGATTATATGGTATGACGTTATACCGTATTACGTTATATGGGATGACGTTATAACGCATTACGTCATATGGTATAACGTTATAACGTAAATAGGTTATATGGTATGACGTTATACCGTATTACGTTATATGGGATGACGTTATAACGCATTACGTAATATGGGATGACGTTATAACGTATTACGTTATATGGGAAGACGTTATAACGTATTACGTTATGTGGGACGACGTTATAACGTAATGCGTTATATGGGATGACGTTGTAACGTATTACGTTATATGGGATGACGTTATAACGTATTACGTTATATGGGATGACGTTATAACGTATTACGTTATATGGGAAGACGTTATAACGTATTACGTTATATGGGAAGACGTTATAACGTATTGCGTTATATGGTATGACGTTATAACGTATTACGTTATATGGTATGACGTTATAACGTCATAGGTTATACGGTATGACGTTATAACGTAATACGTCATATGGTATGACGTTATAACGTATTACGTAATATGGGACGACGTTATAACGCATTACGTTATATGGGATGACGTTATAACGTATTACGTTATATGGAATACCGTTATAACGTATTAGGTTATATGGTATGACGCTATAACGTATTACGTTATATGGCATGACGTTATAACGTAATACGTTATATGGTATGACGTTAATACGTAAATAGGTTATATGGTATGACGTTATACCGAATTACGTTATATGGGATGACGTTATAACGTAATAGGTTATATGGTATAACGTTATAACGTATTACGTTATATGGGAAGACGTTATAACGTATTGCGATATATGGTATGACGTTATAACGTATTACGTTATATGGGATGACGTTATAACGTATTACGTAATATGGGATGACGTTATAACGTAATAGGTTATATGGTATAACGTTATAACGTAATACGTTATATGGTATGACGTTAATACGTAAATAGGTTATATGGTATGACGTTATACCGAATTACGTTATATGGGATGACGTTATAACGCATTACGTAATATGGGATGACGTTATAACGTATTACGTTATGTGGGACGACGTTATAACGTAATGCGTTATATGGGATGACGTTATAAATATTACGTTATATGGGATGACGTTATAACGTATTACGTTATATGGGATGACGTTATAACGTACTACGTTATATGGGATGACGTTATATGGGAAGACGTTATAACGTATTACGTTATGTGGGACGACGTTATAACGTAATGCGTTATATGGGATGACGTTATAACGTATTACGTTATATGGGATGACGTTATAACGTATTACGTTATCTGGGATGACGTTATAACGTATTACGTTATATGGGAAGACGTTATAACGTATTACGTTATATGGGAAGGCGTTATAACGTATTGCGTTATATGGTATGACGTTATAACGTATTACGTTATATGGTATGACGTTATAACGTCATAGGTTATACGGTATGACGTTATAACGTAATATGTCATATGGGATGACGTTATAACGTAAATAGGTTATATGGTATGACGTTATACCGTATTACGTTATATGGGATGACGTTATAACGCATTACGTAATATGGGATGACGTTATAACGTATTACGTTATGTGGGACAACGTTATAACGTAATGCGTTATATGGGATGACGTTATAACGTATTATGTTATATGGGATGACGTTATAACGTATTACGTTATATGGGATGACGTTATAACGTATTGCGTTATATGGTATGACGTTATAACGTATTACGTTATATGGGATGACGTTATAACGTATTACGTTATATGGGAAGACGTTATAACGTAATAGGTTATATGGTATAACGTTATAGCGTATTACGTTGTATGGTATGACGTTATAACGTAATACGTTATATGGTATGACGTTAATACGTAAATAGGTTATATGGTATGACGTTATACCGAATTACGTTATATGGGATGACGTTATAACGTAATAGGTTATATGGTATAACGTTATAACGTATTACGTTATATGGGAAGACGTTATAACGTATTGCGTTATATGGTATGACGTTATAACGTATTACGTTATATGGGATGACGTTATAACGTATTACGTAATATGGGATGACGTTATAACGTAATAGGTTACATGGCATGACGCTATAACGTAATAAGTTATATGGTATGACGTTATAACGTAAATAGATTATATGGTATGACGTTATACCGTATTACGTTATATGGGATGACGTTATAACGCATTACGTCATATGGTATAACGTTATAACGTAAATAGGTTATATGGTATGACGTTATACCGTATTACGTTATATGGGATGACGTTATAACGCATTACGTAATATGGGATGACGTTATAACGTATTACGTTATATGGGAAGACGTTATAACGTATTACGTTATGTGGGACGACGTTATAACGTAATGCGTTATATGGGATGACGTTGTAACGTATTACGTTATATGGGATGACGTTATAACGTATTACGTTATATGGGATGACGTTATAACGTATTACGTTATATGGGAAGACGTTATAACGTATTACGTTATATGGGAAGACGTTATAACGTATTGCGTTATATGGTATGACGTTATAACGTATTACGTTATATGGTATGACGTTATAACGTCATAGGTTATACGGTATGACGTTATAACGTAATACGTCATATGGTATGACGTTATAACGTATTACGTAATATGGGACGACGTTATAACGCATTACGTTATATGGGATGACGTTATAACGTATTACGTTATATGGAATACCGTTATAACGTATTAGGTTATATGGTATGACGCTATAACGTATTACGTTATATGGCATGACGTTATAACGTAATACGTTATATGGTATGACGTTAATACGTAAATAGGTTATATGGTATGACGTTATACCGAATTACGTTATATGGGATGACGTTATAACGTAATAGGTTATATGGTATAACGTTATAACGTATTACGTTATATGGGAAGACGTTATAACGTATTGCGTTATATGGTATGACGTTATAACGTATTACGTTATATGGGATGACGTTATAACGTATTACGTAATATGGGATGACGTTATAACGTAATAGGTTATATGGTATAACGTTATAACGTATTACGTTATATGGGATGACGTTATAACGTATTACGTTATATGGGAAGACGTTATAACGTAATAGGTTATATGGTATAACGTTATAGCGTATTACGTTGTATGGTATGACGTTATAACGTAATAGGTTATATGGTATGACGTTATAACGTAATACGTTATATGGTATGACGTTATAACGTCATAGGTTATACGGTATGACGTTATAACGTAATAGGTAATATGGCATGACGCTATAACGTAATACGATATATGGTATGACGTTATAACGTAAATAGGTTATATGGTATGACGTTATACCGTATTACGTTATATGGGATGACGTTATAACGTAAATAGGTTATATGGTATGACGTTATACCGTATTACGTTATATGGGATGACGTTATAACGTAATAGGTTATATGGTATAACGTTATAACGTATTACGTCATATGGTATGACGTTATAACGTCATAGGTTATACGGTATGACGTTATAACGTAACACGTCATATGGTATGACGTTATAACGTATTACGTAATATGGGATGACGTTATAACGTTATAGGTTATATGGTATGACGTTATACCGTATTACGTTATATGGGATGACGTTATAACGTATTACGTAATATGGGGTGACGTTATAACATATTACGTTATATGGGCTGACGTTCTAACGTAATAGGTTATATGGTATAAAATTATAACTTATTACGTCGTATAGTGTGACGTTCTAACATAATATTTTATATGGTATGACGGTATAACGTAATACGTTATATGGTATGACGTTATAACGTAAATAGGTTATATGGTATGACGTTATACCGTATTACGTTATATGGGATGACGTTATAAAGTAAATAGGTTATATGGTATGACGTTATACCGAATTACGTTATATGGTATGACGTTATAACGTAAATAGGTTATATGGAATGACGTTATACCGTATTACGTTATATGGGATGACGTTATAACGCATTACGTAATATGGGATTACGTTATAACGGATTACGTTATATGGGGCGACGTTATAACGTAATAGGTTATATGGTATGACGTTATAACGTAATACGTTATATGGTATGACGTTATAACGTATTACGTTATATGGGATGACGTTATAAAGTAATGGGTTATATGGTATAGCGTTATAACGTATTACGTTGTATGGCATGACGTTATAACGTAATACGTTATGTGGTATGACGTTATAACGTTAATAGGTTATATGGTATGACGTTATACCGAATTACGTTATATGGTATGACGTTATAACGTAAATAGGTTATATGGTATGACGTTTTACCGTATTACGTTATATGGGATGACGTTATAACGCATTACGTAATATGGGATTACGTTATAACGGATTACGTTATATGGGGCGACGTTATAACGTAATAGGTTATATGGTATGACGTTATAACGTAATACGTTATATGGTATGACGTTATAACGTAATACGTTATATGGTATGACGTTATAACGTAAATAGGTTATATGGTATGACGTTATACCGCATTACGTTATATGGGATGACGTTATAACGCATTACGTAATATGGGATGACGTTATAACGTATTACGTTATGTGGGACTACGTTATAACGTAATGCGATATATGGGATGACGTTATAACGTATTACGTTATATGGGATGACGTTACAACGTAATAGGTTATATGGTATAACGTTATAACGTATTAGGTTATATGGTATGACGCTATAACGTATTACGTTATATGGCATGACGTTATAATGTAATACGTAATATGGTATGACGTTATAACGTATTACGTAATATGGGATGACGTTATAACGTAATAGATTATATGGTATAACGTTATAACGTATTACGTTATATGGGATGACGTTATAACGTATTACGTTATATGGGAAGACGTTATAACGTAATAGGTTATATGGTATAACGTTATAACGTATTACGTTATATGGGATGACGTTATAACGTATTACGTTATATGGGATGACGTTATAACGTATTACGTAATATGGGATGACGTTATAACGTAATAGGTTATATGGTATAACGTTATAACGTAATAGGTTATATGGTATGACGTTATAACGTATTACGTTATATGGGATGACGTTATAACGTATTACGTAATATGGGATGACGTTATAACGTAATAGATTATATGGTATAACGTTATAACGTATTACGTTATATGGGATGACGTTATAACGTATTACGTTATATGGGAAGACGTTATAACGTAATAGGTTATATGGTATAACGTTATAACGTATTACGTTGTATGGTACGACGTTATAACGTAATAGGTTATATGGTATGACGTTATAACGTAATACGTTACATGGTATGACGTTATAACGTAAATAGGTTATATGGTATGACGTTATACCGTATTACGTTATATGGGATGACGTTATAACGCATTACGTAATATGGGATGACGTTATAACGTATTACTTTAAGTGGGACGACGTTATAACGTCATAGGTTATACGGTATGACGTTATAACGTAATACGTCATATGGTATGACGTTATAACGTATTACGTAATATGGGACGACGTTATAACGCATTACGTTATATGGGATGACGTTATAACGTATTACGTTATATGGAATACTGTTATAACGTATTAGGTTATATGGCATGACGCTATAACGTATTACGTTATATGGCATGACGTTATAACGTAATACGTTATATGGTATGACGTTAATACGTGAATAGGTTATATGGTATAACGTTATACCGAATTACGTTATATGGGATGACGTTATAACGTAATAGGTTATATGGTATAACGTTATAACGTATTACGTAATATGGGACGACGTTATAACGCATTACGTTATATGGGATGACGTTATAACGTATTACGTTCTATTTAATACCGTTATAACGTATTAGGTTATATGGTATGACGCTATAACGTATTACGTTATATGGCATGGCGTTATAACGTAATACGTTATATGGTATGACGTTAATACGTAAATAGGTTATATGGTATGACGTTATACCGAATTACGTTATATGGGATGACGTTATAACGCATTACGTAATATGGGATGACGTTATAACGTATTACGTTATGTGGGACGACGTTATAACGTAATGCGTTATATGGGATGACGTTATAAATATTACGTTATATGGGATGACGTTATAACGTATTACGTTATATGGGATGACGTTATAACGTACTACGTTATATGGGATGACGTTATATGGGAAGACGTTATAACGTATTACGTTATGTGGGACGACGTTATAACGTAATGCGTTATATGGGTTGACGTTATAACGTATTACGTTATATGGGATGACGTTATAACGTATTACGTTATATGGGATGACGTTATAACGTATTACGTTATATGGGAAGACGTTATAACGTATTACGTTATATGGGAAGACGTTATAACGTATTGCGTTATATGGTATGACGTTATAACGTATTACGTTATATGGTATGACGTTATAACGTCATAGGTTATACGGTATGACGTTATAACGTAATATGTCATATGGGATGACGTTATAACGTAAATAGGTTATATGGTATGACGTTATACCGTATTACGTTATATGGGATGACGTTATAACGCATTACGTAATATGGGATGACGTTATAACGTATTACGTTATGTGGGACAACGTTATAACGTAATGCGTTATATGGGATGACGTTATAACGTATTATGTTATATGGGATGACGTTATAACGTATTACGTTATATGGGATGACGTTATAACGTATTGCGTTATATGGTATGACGTTATAACGTATTACGTTATATGGGATGACGTTATAACATATTACGTAATATGGGATGACGTTATAACGTAATAGGTTACATGGCATGACGCTATAACGTAATAAGTTATATGGTATGACGTTATAACGTAAATAGATTATATGGTATGACGTTATACCGTATTACGTTATATGGGATGACGTTATAACGCATTACGTCATATGGTATAACGTTATAACGTAAATAGGTTATATGGTATGACGTTATACCGTATTACGTTATATGGGATGACGTTATAACGCATTACGTAATATGGGATGACGTTATAACGTATTACGTTATATGGGAAGACGTTATAACGTATTACGTTATGTGGGACGACGTTATAACGTAATGCGTTATATGGGATGACGTTGTAACGTATTACGTTATATGGGATGACGCTATAACGTATTACGTTATATGGGATGACGTTATAACGTATTACGTTATATGGGAAGACGTTATAACGTATTACGTTATATGGGAAGACGTTATAACGTATTGCGTTATATGGTATGACGTTATAACGTATTACGTTATATGGTATGACGTTATAACGTCATAGGTTATACGGTATGACGTTATAACGTAATACGTCATATGGTATGACGTTATAACGTATTACGTAATATGGGACGACGTTATAACGCATTACGTTATATGGGATGACGTTATAACGTATTACGTTATATGGAATACCGTTATAACGTATTAGGTTATATGGTATGACGCTATAACGTATTACGTTATATGGCATGACGTTATAACGTAATACGTTATATGGTATGACGTTAATACGTAAATAGGTTATATGGTATGACGTTATACCGAATTACGTTATATGGGATGACGTTATAACGTAATAGGTTATATGGTATAACGTTATAACGTATTACGTTATATGGGAAGACGTTATAACGTATTGCGTTATATGGTATGACGTTATAACGTATTACGTTATATGGGATGACGTTATAACGTATTACGTAATATGGGATGACGTTATAACGTAATAGGTTATATGGTATAACGTTATAACGTAATACGTTATATGGTATGACGTTAATACGTAAATAGGTTATATGGTATGACGTTATACCGAATTACGTTATATGGGATGACGTTATAACGCATTACGTAATATGGGATGACGTTATAACGTATTACGTTATGTGGGACGACGTTATAACGTAATGCGTTATATGGGATGACGTTATAAATATTACGTTATATGGGATGACGTTATAACGTATTACGTTATATGGGATGACGTTATAACGTACTACGTTATATGGGATGACGTTATATGGGAAGACGTTATAACGTATTACGTTATGTGGGACGACGTTATAACGTAATGCGTTATATGGGATGACGTTATAACGTATTACGTTATATGGGATGACGTTATAACGTATTACGTTATATGGGATGACGTTATAACGTATTACGTTATATGGGAAGACGTTATAACGTATTACGTTATATGGGAAGACGTTATAACGTATTGCGTTATATGGTATGACGTTATAACGTATTACGTTATATGGTATGACGTTATAACGTCATAGGTTATACGGTATGACGTTATAACGTAATATGTCATATGGGATGACGTTATAACGTAAATAGGTTATATGGTATGACGTTATACCGTATTACGTTATATGGGATGACGTTATAACGCATTACGTAATATGGGATGACGTTATAACGTATTACGTTATGTGGGACAACGTTATAACGTAATGCGTTATATGGGATGACGTTATAACGTATTATGTTATATGGGATGACGTTATAACGTATTACGTTATATGGGATGACGTTATAACGTATTGCGTTATATGGTATGACGTTATAACGTATTACGTTATATGGGATGACGTTATAACATATTACGTAATATGGGATGACGTTATAACGTAATAGGTTACATGGCATGACGCTATAACGTAATAAGTTATATGGTATGACGTTATAACGTAAATAGATTATATGGTATGACGTTATACCGTATTACGTTATATGGGATGACGTTATAACGCATTACGTCATATGGTATAACGTTATAACGTAAATAGGTTATATGGTATGACGTTATACCGTATTACGTTATATGGGATGACGTTATAACGCATTACGTAATATGGGATGACGTTATAACGTATTACGTTATATGGGAAGACGTTATAACGTATTACGTTATGTGGGACGACGTTATAACGTAATGCGTTATATGGGATGACGTTGTAACGTATTACGTTATATGGGATGACGTTATAACGTATTACGTTATATGGGATGACGTTATAACGTATTACGTTATATGGGAAGACGTTATAACGTATTACGTTATATGGGAAGACGTTATAACGTATTGCGTTATATGGTATGACGTTATAACGTATTACGTTATATGGTATGACGTTATAACGTCATAGGTTATACGGTATGACGTTATAACGTAATACGTCATATGGTATGACGTTATAACGTATTACGTAATATGGGACGACGTTATAACGCATTACGTTATATGGGATGACGTTATAACGTATTACGTTATATGGAATACCGTTATAACGTATTAGGTTATATGGTATGACGCTATAACGTATTACGTTATATGGCATGACGTTATAACGTAATACGTTATATGGTATGACGTTAATACGTAAATAGGTTATATGGTATGACGTTATACCGAATTACGTTATATGGGATGACGTTATAACGTAATAGGTTATATGGTATAACGTTATAACGTATTACGTTATATGGGAAGACGTTATAACGTATTGCGTTATATGGTATGACGTTATAACGTATTACGTTATATGGGATGACGTTATAACGTATTACGTAATATGGGATGACGTTATAACGTAATAGGTTATATGGTATAACGTTATAACGTATTACGTTATATGGGATGACGTTATAACGTATTACGTTATATGGGAAGACGTTATAACGTAATAGGTTATATGGTATAACGTTATAGCGTATTACGTTGTATGGTATGACGTTATAACGTAATAGGTTATATGGTATGACGTTATAACGTAATACGTTATATGGTATGACGTTATAACGTCATAGGTTATACGGTATGACGTTATAACGTAATAGGTAATATGGCATGACGCTATAACGTAATACGATATATGGTATGACGTTATAACGTAAATAGGTTATATGGTATGACGTTATACCGTATTACGTTATATGGGATGACGTTATAACGTAAATAGGTTATATGGTATGACGTTATACCGTATTACGTTATATGGGATGACGTTATAACGTAATAGGTTATATGGTATAACGTTATAACGTATTACGTCATATGGTATGACGTTATAACGTCATAGGTTATACGGTATGACGTTATAACGTAACACGTCATATGGTATGACGTTATAACGTATTACGTAATATGGGATGACGTTATAACGTTATAGGTTATATGGTATGACGTTATACCGTATTACGTTATATGGGATGACGTTATAACGTATTACGTAATATGGGGTGACGTTATAACATATTACGTTATATGGGCTGACGTTCTAACGTAATAGGTTATATGGTATAAAATTATAACTTATTACGTCGTATAGTGTGACGTTCTAACATAATATTTTATATGGTATGACGGTATAACGTAATACGTTATATGGTATGACGTTATAACGTAAATAGGTTATATGGTATGACGTTATACCGTATTACGTTATATGGGATGACGTTATAAAGTAAATAGGTTATATGGTATGACGTTATACCGAATTACGTTATATGGTATGACGTTATAACGTAAATAGGTTATATGGAATGACGTTATACCGTATTACGTTATATGGGATGACGTTATAACGCATTACGTAATATGGGATGACGTTATAACGTATTTCGTTATGTGCGACGACGTTATAACGTATTGCGTTATATGGGATGACGTTATAACGTATTACGTTATATGGGATGACGTTATAAAGTAATGGGTTATATGGTATAGCGTTATAACGTATTACGTTGTATGGCATGACGTTATAACGTAATACGTTATGTGGTATGACGTTATAACGTTAATAGGTTATATGGTATGACGTTATACCGAATTACGTTATATGGTATGACGTTATAACGTAAATAGGTTATATGGTATGACGTTTTACCGTATTACGTTATATGGGATGACGTTATAACGCATTACGTAATATGGGATTACGTTATAACGGATTACGTTATATGGGGCGACGTTATAACGTAATAGGTTATATGGTATGACGTTATAACGTAATACGTTATATGGTATGACGTTATAACGTAAATAGGTTATATGGTATGACGTTATACCGCATTACGTTATATGGGATGACGTTATAACGCATTACGTAATGTGGGATGACGTTATAACGTATTACGTTATGTGGGACTACGTTATAACGTAATGCGATATATGGGATGACGTTATAACGTATTACGTTATATGGGATGACGTTACAACGTAATAGGTTATATGGTATAACGTTATAACGTATTAGGTTATATGGTATGACGCTATAACGTATTACGTTATATGGCATGACGTTATAATGTAATACGTAATATGGTATGACGTTATAACGTCATAGGTTATACTTTATGACGTTATAACGTAATAGGTTATATGGTATGACGCTATAACGTAATACGTTATATGGTATGACGTTATAACGTAAATAGATTATATGGTATCACGTTATACCGTATTAGGTTATATGGGATGACGTTATAACGCATTACGTAATATGCGATGACGTTATAACGTATTACGTTATGTGGGACGACGTTATAACGTATTGCGTTATATGGGATGACGTTATAACGTCTTACGTTATATGGGATGACGTTATAACGTAATAGGTTATATGGCATGACGCTATAACGTAATACGTTATATGGTATGACGTTATAACGTAAATAGATTATATGGTATGACGTTATACCGTATTACGTTATATGGGATGACGTTATAACGCATTACGTAATATGGGATGACGTTATAACGTATTACGTTATGTGGGACGACGTTATAACGTATTGCGTGATATGGGATGACGTTATAACGTATTACGTTATGTGGGATGACGTTATAACGTATTACGTTAAATGGTATGACGTTATAACGTCATAGGTTATACGGTATGACGTTATAACGTAATACGTCATATGGTATGACGTTATAACGTATTACGTAATATGGGACGACGTTATAACGCATTACGTTATATGGGATGACGTTATAACGTATTACGTTATATGGAATACCGTTATAACGTATTACGTTAAATGGTATGACGTTATAACGTCATAGGTTATACGGTATGACGTTTTAACGTAATACGTCATATGGTATGACGTTATAACGTATTACGTAATATGGGACGACGTTATAACGCATTACGTTATATGGGATGACGTTATAACGTATTACGTTATATGGAATACCGTTATAACGTATTAGGTTATATGGGATGACGCTATAACGTATTACGTTATATGGCATGACGTTATAACGTAATGCGTTATATGGTATGACGTTATAACGTCATAGGTTATGCGGTATGACGTTATAACGTAATAGGTTATATGGTATGACGTTATACCGAATTACGTTATATGGTATGACGTTATAACGTAAATAGGTTATATGGTATGACGTTATACCGTATTACGTTATATGGGATGACGTTATAACGCATTACGTAATATGGGATTACGTTATAACGGATTACGTTATGTGGGACGACGTTATAACTTATTGCGTTATATGGGATGACGTTATAACGTATTACGTTATATGGGATGACGTTAGAACGTATTACGTTAAATGGTATGACGTTATAACGTCATAGGTTATACGGTATGACGTTATAACGTAATACGTCATATGGCATGACGTTATAACGTATTACGTAATATGGGACGACGTTATAACGCATTACGTTATATGGGATGACGTTATAACGTATTACGTTATATGGAATACCGTTATAACGTATTAGGTTATATGGGATGACGCTATAACGTATTACGTTATATGGCATGACGTTATAACGTAATACGTTATGTGGTATGACGTTATAACGTTAATAGGTTATATGGTATGACGTTATACCGAATTACGTTATATGGTATGACGTTATAACGTAAATAGTTTATATGGTATGACACTATACCGTATTACGTTATATGGGATGACGTTATAACGCATTACGTAATATGGGATTACGTTATAACGGATTACGTTATGTGGGACGACGTTATAACTTATTGCGTTATATGGGATGACGTTATAACGTATTACGTTATATGGGATGACGTTATAACGTATTACGTTATATGGGAAGACGTTATAACGTATTGCGTTATATGGTATGACGTTATAACGTATTACGTTATATGGGATGACGTTATAACGTATTGCGTTATATGGGACGACATTATAACGTATTACGTTATGTGGGACGACGTTATAACGTGTTGCGTTATATGGGATGACGTTATAACGTATTACGTTATATGGGAAGACGTTATAACGTATTGCGTTTAATGCTATGACGTTATAACGTATTACGTTAAATGGGATGACGTTATAACGTATTACGTAATATGGGATGACGTTATAACGTAATAGGTTGTATGGTATAACGTTATAACGTATTAGGTTATATGGTATGACGCTATAACGTATTACGATATATGGCATGACGTTATAACGTAATGCGTTATATGGTATGACGTTATAACGTCACAGGTTACACGGTATGATGTTATAACGTAATAGGTTATATGGCATGACACTATAACGTAATACGTTATATGGTATGACGTTATAACGTAAATAGATTATATGGTATGACGTTATACCGTATTACGTTATATGGGATGACGTTATAACGCATTACGTAATATGGGATGACGTTATAACGTATTACGTTATGTGGGCCGACGTTATAACGTATTGCGTTATATGGGATGACGTTATAACGTCTGACGTTATATGGGATGACGTTATAACGTATTACGTTATATGGGATGACAGTATAACGTAATAGGTTATATGGTATAACGTTATAACGTATTACGTTATATGGTATGACGTTATAACGTCATAGGTTATACGGTATGACGTTATAACGTAATACGTCATATGGTATGACGTTATAACGTATTACGTAATATGGGACGACGTTATAAAACATTACGTTATATGGGATGACGTTATTACGTATTACGTTATGTGGTATGACGTTATAACGTTAATAGGTTATATGGTATGACGTTATACCGAATTACGTTATATGGTATGACGTTATAACGTAAATAGGTTATATGGTATGACGTTATACCGTATTACGTTATATGGGATGACGTCATAACGCATTACGTAATATGGGATTACGTTATAACGGATTACGTTATTTGGGACGACGTTATAACTTATTGCGTTATATGGGATGACGTTATAACGTATTACGTTATATGGGATGACGTTATAACGTATTACGTTATATGGGAAGACGTTATAACGTATTGCGTTATATGGTATGACGTTATAACGTATTACGTTATATGGGTTGACACTATAACGTATTACGTAATATGGGATAACGTTATAACGTAATAGGTTATATGGTATAACGTTATAACGTATTACGTTGTATGGTATGACGTTATAACGTAATAGGTTATATGGTATGACGTTATAACGTAATACGTTATATGGTATGACGTTATAACGTAATACGTTATATGGTATGACGTTATAACGTATTAAGTTATATGGAATACCGTTATAACCTTATTAGGTTATATGGTATGACGCTATAACGTATTACGTTATATGGCATGACGTTATAACGTAATAGGTTATATGGTATAACGTTATAACGTATTACGTTATATGGTATGACGTTATAACGTCATAGGTTATACGGTATGACGTTATAACGTAACACGTCATATGGTATGACGTTATAACGTATTACGTAATATGGGACGACGTTATAACGCATTACGTTATATGGGATGACGTTATAACGTATTAAGTTATATGGAATACCGTTATAACCTTATTAGGTTATATGGTATGACGCTATAACGTATTACGTTATATGGCATGACGTTATAACGTAATAGGTTATATGGTATAACGTTATAACGTATTACGTTGTATGGTATGACGTTATAACGTAATAGGTTATATGGTATGACGTTATAACGTAATACGTTACATGGTATGACGTTATAACGTAAATAGGTTATATGGTATGACGTTATACCGTATTACGTTATATGGGATGACGTTATAACGCATTACGTAATATGGGATGACGTTATAACGTATTACTTTATGTGGGACGACGTTATAACGTAATGCGTTATATGGGATGACGTTATAACGTATTACGTTATATGGGATGACGTTATAACGTATTACGTTATATGGGATGACGTTATAACGTATTACGTTATATGTGAAGACGTTATAACGTATTGCGTTATATGGTATGACGTTATAACGTATTACGTTATATGGGATGACGTTATAACGAATTACGTAATATGGGATGACGTTATAACGTAATAGGTTATATGGTATAACGTTATAACGTAATAGGTTATATGGCATGACGCTATAACGTAATACGTTATATGGTATGACGTTATAACGTAAATAGATTATATGGTATGACGTTATACCGTATTACGTTATACGGTATGACGTTATAACGTAAATAGGTTATATGGCATGACGTTATACCGTATTACGTTATATGGGATGACGTTATAACGCATTACGTAATATGGGATTACGTTATAACGGATTGCGTTATATGGGATGACGTCATAACGTCTGACGTTATATGGGATGACGTTATAACGTATTACGTTATATGGGATGACAGTATAACGTAATAGGTTATATGGTATAACGTTATAACGTATTACGTTATATGGTATGACGTTATAACGTCATAGGTTATACGGTATGACGTTATAACGTAATACGTCATATGGTATGACGTTATAACGTATTACGTAATATGGGACGACGTTATAAAACATTACGTCATATGGGATGACGTTATTACGTATTACGTTATGTGGTATGACGTTATAACGTTAATAGGTTATATGGTATGACGTTATACCGAATTACGTTATATGGTATGACGTTATAACGTATTACGTTATATGGCATGACGTTATAACGTAATAGGTTATATGGTATAACGTTATAACGTATTACGTTGTATGGTATGACGTTATAACGTAATAGGTTATATGGTATGACGTTATAACGTAATACGTTACATGGTATGACGTTATAACGTAAATAGGTTATATGGTATGACGTTATACCGTATTACGTTATATGGGATGACGTTATAACGCATTACGTAATATGGGATGACGTTATAACGTATTACTTTATGTGGGACGACGTTATAACGTAATGCGTTATATGGGATGACGTTATAACGTATTACGTTATATGGGATGACGTTATAACGTATTACGTTATATGGGATGACGTTATAACGTATTACGTTATATGTGAAGACGTTATAACGTATTGCGTTATATGGTATGACGTTATAACGTATTACGTTATATGGGATGACGTTATAACGAATTACGTAATATGGGATGACGTTATAACGTAATAGGTTATATGGTATAACGTTATAACGTAATAGGTTATATGGCATGACGCTATAACGTAATACGTTATATGGTATGACGTTATAACGTAAATAGATTATATGGTATGACGTTATACCGTATTACGTTATACGGTATGACGTTATAACGTAAATAGGTTATATGGCATGACGTTATACCGTATTACGTTATATGGGATGACGTTATAACGCATTACGTAATATGGGATTACGTTATAACGGATTACGTTATGTGGGACGACGTTATAACTTATTGCGTTATATGGGATGACGTTATAACGTATTACGTTATATGGGATGACGTTATAACGCATTACGTAATATGGGATTACGTTATAACGGATTACGTTATGTGGGACGACGTTATAACTTATTGCGTTATATGGTATGACGTTATAACGTCATAGGTTATACGGTATGACGTTATAACGTAATACGTCATATGGTATGACGTTATAACGTATTACGTAATATGGGACGACGTTATAACGCATTACGTTATATGGGATGACGTTATAACGTATTACGTTATATGGAATACTGTTATAACGTATTAGGTTATATGGTATGACGCTATAACGTATTACGTTATATGGCATGACGTTATAACGTAATACGTTATATGGTATGACGTTAATACGTAAATAGGTTATATGGTATGACGTTATAACGAATTACGTTATATGGGATGACGTTATAACGTAATAGGTTATATGGTATAACGTTATACCTAATTACGTTATATGGGATGACGTTATAACGCATTACGTAATATGGGAAGACGTTATAACGTATTACGTTATGTGGGACGTCGTTATAACGTAATGCGTTATATGGGATGACGTTATAACGTATTACGTTATATGGGATGACGTTATAACGTATTACGTTATATGGGATGACGTTATAACGTATTATGTTATATGGGAAGACGTTATAACGTATTACGTTATATGGGAAGACGTTATAACGTATTGCGTTATATGGTATGACGTTATAACGTATTACGTTATATGGTATGACGTTATAACGTCATAGGTTATACGGTATGACGTTATAACGTAATATGTCATATGGGATGACGTTATAACGTAAATAGGTTATATGGTATGACGTTATACCGTATTACGTTATATGGGATGACGTTATAACGCATTACGTAATATGGGATGACGTTATAACGTATTACGTTATGTGGGACGACGTTATAACGTAATGCGTTATATGGGATGACGTTATAACTTATTATGTTATATAGGAAGACGTTATAACGTATTACGTAATATGGGATGACGTTATAACGTATTGCGTTATATGGGATGACGTTATAACGTATTACGTTATATGGGAAGACGTTATAACGTATTACGTTATGTGGGACGACGTTATAACGTAATGCGTTATATGGGATGACGTTATAACGTATTACGTTATATGGGATGACGTTATAACGTATTACGTTATATGGGATGACGTTATAACGTATTACGTTATATAGGAAGACGTTATAACGTATTACGTAATATGGGATGACGTTATAACGTATTACGTTATATGGGATGACGTTATAACGTATTACGTTATATGGGATGACGTTATAACGTATTAAGTTATATGGGATGACGTTATAACGTATTACGTTATATGGGAAGACGTTATAACGTATTACGTTATGTGGGACGACGTTATAACGTAATGCGTTATATGGGATGACGTTATAACGTATTACGTTATATGGGATGACGTTATAACGTATTACGTTATATGGGATGACGTTATAACGTATTACGTTATATGGGAAGACGTTATAACGTATTACGTTATATGGGAAGACGTTATAACGTATTGCGTTATATGGTATGACGTTATAACGTATTACGTTATATGGTATGACGTTATAACGTCATAGGTTATACGGTATGACGTTATAACGTAATACGTCATATGGTATGACGTTATAACGTATTACGTAATATGGGACGACGTTATAACGCATTACGTTATATGGGATGACGTTATAACGTATTACGTTATATGGAATACTGTTATAACGTATTAGGTTATATGGTATGACGCTATAACGCATTACGTTATATGGCATGACGTTATAACGTAATACGTTATATGGTATGACGTTAATACGTAAATAGGTTATATGGTATGACGTTATAACGAATTACGTTATATGGGATGACGTTATAACGTAATAGGTTATATGGTATAACGTTATACCGAATTACGTTATATGGGATGACGTTATAACGCATTACGTAATATGGGAAGACGTTATAACGTATTACGTTATGTGGGACGACGTTATAACGTAATGCGTTATATGGGATGACGTTATAACGTATTACGTTATATGGGATGACGTTATAACGTATTACGTTATATGGGATGACGTTATAACGTATTATGTTATATGGGAAGACGTTATAACGTATTACGTTATATGGGAAGACGTTATAACGTATTGCGTTATATGGTATGACGTTATAACGTATTACGTTATATGGTATGACGTTATAACGTCATAGGTTATACGGTATGACGTTATAACGTAATATGTCATATGGGATGACGTTATAACGTAAATAGGTTATATGGTATGACGTTATACCGTATTACGTTATATGGGATGACGTTATAACGCATTACGTAATATGGGATGACGTTATAACGTATTACGTTATGTGGGACGACGTTATAACGTAATGCGTTATATGGGATGACGTTATAACTTATTATGTTATATAGGAAGACGTTATAACGTATTACGTAATATGGGATGACGTTATAACGTATTGCGTTATATGGGATGACGTTATAACGTATTACGTTATATGGGAAGACGTTATAACGTATTACGTTATGTGGGACGACGTTATAACGTAATGCGTTATATGGGACGACGTTATAACGTATTACGTTATATGGGATGACGTTATAACGTATTACGTTATATGGGATGACGTTATAACGTATTACGTTATATAGGAAGACGTTATAACGTATTACGTAATATGGGATGACGTTATAACGTATTACGTTATATGGGATGACGTTATAACGTATTACGTTATATGGGATGACGTTATAACGTATTAAGTTATATGGGATGACGTTATAACGTATTACGTTATATGGGAAGACGTTATAACGTATTACGTTATGTGGGACGACGTTATAACGTAATGCGTTATATGGGATGACGTTATAACGTATTACGTTATATGGGATGACGTTATAACGTATTACGTTATATGGGATGACGTTATAACGTATTACGTTATATGGGAAGACGTTATAACGTATTACGTTATATGGGAAGACGTTATAACGTATTGCGTTATATGGTATGACGTTATAACGTATTACGTTATATGGTATGACGTTATAACGTCATAGGTTATACGGTATGACGTTATAACGTAATACGTCATATGGTATGACGTTATAACGTATTACGTAATATGGGACGACGTTATAACGCATTACGTTATATGGGATGACGTTATAACGTATTACGTTATAGGGAATACCGCTATAACGTATTAGGTTATATGGTATGACGCTATAACGTATTACGTTATATGGCATGACGTTATAACGTAATACGTTATATGGTATGACGTTAATACGTAAAAAGGTTATATGGTATGACGTTATACCGAATTACGTTATATGGGATGACGTTATAACGTAATAGGTTATATGGTATAACGTTATAACGTATTACGTTGTATGGGAAGACGTTATAACGTAATAGGTTATATGGTATGACGTTATAACGTAATACGTTATATGGTATGACGTTATAACGTCATAGGTTATACGGTATGACGTTATAACGTAATAGGTAATATGGCATGACGCTATAACGTAATACGATATATGGTATGACGTTATAACGTAAATAGGTTATATGGTATGACGTTATACCGTATTACGTTATATGGGATGACGTTATAACGTAAATAGGTTATATGGTATGACGTTATACCGTATTACGTTATATGGGATGACGTTATAACGTAATAGGTTATATGGTATAACGTTATAACGTATTACGTTATATGGTATGACGTTATAACGTCATAGGTTATACGGTATGACGTTATAACGTAACACGTCATATGGTATGACGTTATAACGTATTACGTAATATGGGACGACGTTATAACGCATTACGTTATATGGGATGACGTTATAACGTATCACGTTATATGGAATACCGTTATAACGTATTACGTTATATGGGATGACGTTATAACGTATTACGTAATATGGGATGACGTTATAACGTAATAGGTTATATGGTATAACGTTATAACGTATTACGTTATATGGTATGACGTCATAACGTAATAGGTTATATGGTATGACGTTATAACGTAATACCTTATATGGTATGACGTTATAACGTAAATAGGTTATATGGTATGACGTTATACCGTATTACGTTATATGGGATGACGTTATAACGCATTACGCAATATGGGATGACGTTATAACGTATTACGTTATGTGGGACGACGTTATAACGTATTGCGTTATATGGGATGACGTTATAACGTATTACGTTATATGGGATGATGTTATAACGTAATAGGTTATATGGTATAACGTTATAACGTATTACGTTATATGGTATGACGTCATAACGTAATAGGTTATATGGTATGACGTTATAACGTAAATAGGTTATATGGTATGACGTTATACCGTATTACGTTATATGGTATGACGTTATAACGTAATAGGTTATATGGTATGACGCTATAACGTATTACGTTATATGGCATGACGTTATAACGTATTACGAAATATGGGATGACGTTATAACGTAATAGGTTATATGGTATAACGTTATAACGTATTACGTTATATGGTATGACGTCATAACGTAATAGGTTATATGGTATGACGTTATAACGTAATACCTTATATGTTATGACGTTATAACGTAAATAGGTTATATGGTATGACGGTATACCGTATTACGTTATATGGGATGACGTTATAACGCATTACGCAATATGGGATGACGTTATAACGTATTACGTTATGTGGGACGACGTTATAACGTATTACGTTATATGGGATGACGTTATAACGTATTACGTTATATAGGAAGACGTTATAACGTATTACGTAATATGGGATGACGTTATAACGTATTACGTTATATGGGATGACGTACTAACGTATTACGTTATATGGGATGACGTTATAACGTATTAAGTTATATGGGATGACGTTATAACGTATTACGTTATATGGGAAGACGTTATAACGTATTACGTTATGTGGGACGACGTTATAACGTAATGCGTTATATGGGATGACGTTATAACGTATTACGTTATATGGGATGACGATATAACGTATTACGTTATATGGGATGACGTTATAACGTATTACGTTATATGGGAAGACGTTATAACGTATTACGTTATATGGGAAGACGTTATAACGTATTGCGTTATATGGTATGACGTTATAACGTATTACGTTATATGGTATGACGTTATAACGTCATAGGTTATACGGTATGACGTTATAACGTAATACGTCATATGGTATGACGTTATAACGTATTACGTAATATGGGACGACGTTATAACGCATTACGTTATATGGGATGACGTTATAACGTATTACGTTATATGGAATACCGTTATAACGTATTAGGTTATATGGTATGACGCTATAACGTATTACGTTATATGGCATGACGTTATAACGTAATACGTTATATGGTATGACGTTAATACGTAAATAGGTTATATGGTATGACGTTATACCGAATTACGTTATATGGGATGACGTTATAACGTAATAGGTTATATGGTATAACGTTATAACGTATTACGTTGTATGGGAAGACGTTATAACGTAATAGGTTATATGGTATGACGTTATAACGTAATACGTTATATGGTATGACGTTATAACGTCATAGGTTATACGGTATGACGTTATAACGTAATAGGTAATATGGCATGACGCTATAACGTAATACGATATATGGTATGACGTTATAACGTAAATAGGTTATATGGTATGACGTTATACCGTATTACGTTATATGGGATGACGTTATAACGTAAATAGGTTATATGGTATGACGTTATACCGTATTACGTTATATGGGATGACGTTATAACGTAATAGGTTATATGGTATAACGTTATAACGTATTACGTTATATGGTATGACGTTATAACGTAATAGGTTATATGGTATAACGTTATAACGTATTACGTTATATGGGATGACGATATAACGTATTACGTTATATGGGATGACGCTATAACGTAATACGTTATATGGTATGACGTTAATACGTAAATAGGTTATATGGTATGACGTTATAACGAATTACGTTATATGGGATGACGTTATAACGTAATAGGTTATATGGTATAACGTTATACCGAATTACGTTATATGGGATGACGTTATAACGCATTACGTAATATGGGAAGACGTTATAACGTATTACGTTATGTGGGACGACGTTATAACGTAATGCGTTATATGGGATGACGTTATAACGTATTACGTTATATGGGATGACGTTATAACGTATTACGTTATATGGGATGACGTTATAACGTATTATGTTATATGGGAAGACGTTATAACGTATTACGTTATATGGGAAGACGTTATAACGTATTGCGTTATATGGTATGACGTTATAACGTATTACGTTATATGGTATGACGTTATAACGTCATAGGTTATACGGTATGACGTTATAACGTAATATGTCATATGGGATGACGTTATAACGTAAATAGGTTATATGGTATGACGTTATACCGTATTACGTTATATGGGATGACGTTATAACGCATTACGTAATATGGGATGACGTTATAACGTATTACGTTATGTGGGACGACGTTATAACGTAATGCGTTATATGGGATGACGTTATAACTTATTATGTTATATAGGAAGACGTTATAACGTATTACGTAATATGGGATGACGTTATAACGTATTGCGTTATATGGGATGACGTTATAACGTATTACGTTATATGGGAAGACGTTATAACGTATTACGTTATGTGGGACGACGTTATAACGTAATGCGTTATATGGGACGACGTTATAACGTATTACGTTATATGGGATGACGTTATAACGTATTACGTTATATGGGATGACGTTATAACGTATTACGTTATATAGGAAGACGTTATAACGTATTACGTAATATGGGATGACGTTATAACGTATTACGTTATATGGGATGACGTTATAACGTATTACGTTATATGGGATGACGTTATAACGTATTAAGTTATATGGGATGACGTTATAACGTATTACGTTATATGGGAAGACGTTATAACGTATTACGTTATGTGGGACGACGTTATAACGTAATGCGTTATATGGGATGACGTTATAACGTATTACGTTATATGGGATGACGTTATAACGTATTACGTTATATGGGATGACGTTATAACGTATTACGTTATATGGGAAGACGTTATAACGTATTACGTTATATGGGAAGACGTTATAACGTATTGCGTTATATGGTATGACGTTATAACGTATTACGTTATATGGTATGACGTTATAACGTCATAGGTTATACGGTATGACGTTATAACGTAATACGTCATATGGTATGACGTTATAACGTATTACGTAATATGGGACGACGTTATAACGCATTACGTTATATGGGATGACGTTATAACGTATTACGTTATAGGGAATACCGCTATAACGTATTAGGTTATATGGTATGACGCTATAACGTATTACGTTATATGGCATGACGTTATAACGTAATACGTTATATGGTATGACGTTAATACGTAAAAAGGTTATATGGTATGACGTTATACCGAATTACGTTATATGGGATGACGTTATAACGTAATAGGTTATATGGTATAACGTTATAACGTATTACGTTGTATGGGAAGACGTTATAACGTAATAGGTTATATGGTATGACGTTATAACGTAATACGTTATATGGTATGACGTTATAACGTCATAGGTTATACGGTATGACGTTATAACGTAATAGGTAATATGGCATGACGCTATAACGTAATACGATATATGGTATGACGTTATAACGTAAATAGGTTATATGGTATGACGTTATACCGTATTACGTTATATGGGATGACGTTATAACGTAAATAGGTTATATGGTATGACGTTATACCGTATTACGTTATATGGGATGACGTTATAACGTAATAGGTTATATGGTATAACGTTATAACGTATTACGTTATATGGTATGACGTTATAACGTCATAGGTTATACGGTATGACGTTATAACGTAACACGTCATATGGTATGACGTTATAACGTATTACGTAATATGGGACGACGTTATAACGCATTACGTTATATGGGATGACGTTATAACGTATCACGTTATATGGAATACCGTTATAACGTATTACGTTATATGGGATGACGTTATAACGTATTACGTAATATGGGATGACGTTATAACGTAATAGGTTATATGGTATAACGTTATAACGTATTACGTTATATGGTATGACGTCATAACGTAATAGGTTATATGGTATGACGTTATAACGTAATACCTTATATGGTATGACGTTATAACGTAAATAGGTTATATGGTATGACGTTATACCGTATTACGTTATATGGGATGACGTTATAACGCATTACGCAATATGGGATGACGTTATAACGTATTACGTTATGTGGGACGACGTTATAACGTATTGCGTTATATGGGATGACGTTATAACGTATTACGTTATATGGGATGATGTTATAACGTAATAGGTTATATGGTATAACGTTATAACGTATTACGTTATATGGTATGACGTCATAACGTAATAGGTTATATGGTATGACGTTATAACGTAAATAGGTTATATGGTATGACGTTATACCGTATTACGTTATATGGTATGACGTTATAACGTAATAGGTTATATGGTATGACGCTATAACGTATTACGTTATATGGCATGACGTTATAACGTATTACGAAATATGGGATGACGTTATAACGTAATAGGTTATATGGTATAACGTTATAACGTATTACGTTATATGGTATGACGTCATAACGTAATAGGTTATATGGTATGACGTTATAACGTAATACCTTATATGTTATGACGTTATAACGTAAATAGGTTATATGGTATGACGGTATACCGTATTACGTTATATGGGATGACGTTATAACGCATTACGCAATATGGGATGACGTTATAACGTATTACGTTATGTGGGACGACGTTATAACGTATTACGTTATATGGGATGACGTTATAACGTATTACGTTATATAGGAAGACGTTATAACGTATTACGTAATATGGGATGACGTTATAACGTATTACGTTATATGGGATGACGTACTAACGTATTACGTTATATGGGATGACGTTATAACGTATTAAGTTATATGGGATGACGTTATAACGTATTACGTTATATGGGAAGACGTTATAACGTATTACGTTATGTGGGACGACGTTATAACGTAATGCGTTATATGGGATGACGTTATAACGTATTACGTTATATGGGATGACGATATAACGTATTACGTTATATGGGATGACGTTATAACGTATTACGTTATATGGGAAGACGTTATAACGTATTACGTTATATGGGAAGACGTTATAACGTATTGCGTTATATGGTATGACGTTATAACGTATTACGTTATATGGTATGACGTTATAACGTCATAGGTTATACGGTATGACGTTATAACGTAATACGTCATATGGTATGACGTTATAACGTATTACGTAATATGGGACGACGTTATAACGCATTACGTTATATGGGATGACGTTATAACGTATTACGTTATATGGAATACCGTTATAACGTATTAGGTTATATGGTATGACGCTATAACGTATTACGTTATATGGCATGACGTTATAACGTAATACGTTATATGGTATGACGTTAATACGTAAATAGGTTATATGGTATGACGTTATACCGAATTACGTTATATGGGATGACGTTATAACGTAATAGGTTATATGGTATAACGTTATAACGTATTACGTTGTATGGGAAGACGTTATAACGTAATAGGTTATATGGTATGACGTTATAACGTAATACGTTATATGGTATGACGTTATAACGTCATAGGTTATACGGTATGACGTTATAACGTAATAGGTAATATGGCATGACGCTATAACGTAATACGATATATGGTATGACGTTATAACGTAAATAGGTTATATGGTATGACGTTATACCGTATTACGTTATATGGGATGACGTTATAACGTAAATAGGTTATATGGTATGACGTTATACCGTATTACGTTATATGGGATGACGTTATAACGTAATAGGTTATATGGTATAACGTTATAACGTATTACGTTATATGGTATGACGTTATAACGTAATAGGTTATATGGTATAACGTTATAACGTATTACGTTATATGGGATGACGATATAACGTATTACGTTATATGGGATGACGCTATAACGTAATACGTTATATGGTATGACGTTAATACGTAAATAGGTTATATGGTATGACGTTATAACGAATTACGTTATATGGGATGACGTTATAACGTAATAGGTTATATGGTATAACGTTATACCGAATTACGTTATATGGGATGACGTTATAACGCATTACGTAATATGGGAAGACGTTATAACGTATTACGTTATGTGGGACGACGTTATAACGTAATGCGTTATATGGGATGACGTTATAACGTATTACGTTATATGGGATGACGTTATAACGTATTACGTTATATGGGATGACGTTATAACGTATTATGTTATATGGGAAGACGTTATAACGTATTACGTTATATGGGAAGACGTTATAACGTATTGCGTTATATGGTATGACGTTATAACGTATTACGTTATATGGTATGACGTTATAACGTCATAGGTTATACGGTATGACGTTATAACGTAATATGTCATATGGGATGACGTTATAACGTAAATAGGTTATATGGTATGACGTTATACCGTATTACGTTATATGGGATGACGTTATAACGCATTACGTAATATGGGATGACGTTATAACGTATTACGTTATGTGGGACGACGTTATAACGTAATGCGTTATATGGGATGACGTTATAACTTATTATGTTATATAGGAAGACGTTATAACGTATTACGTAATATGGGATGACGTTATAACGTATTGCGTTATATGGGATGACGTTATAACGTATTACGTTATATGGGAAGACGTTATAACGTATTACGTTATGTGGGACGACGTTATAACGTAATGCGTTATATGGGACGACGTTATAACGTATTACGTTATATGGGATGACGTTATAACGTATTACGTTATATGGGATGACGTTATAACGTATTACGTTATATAGGAAGACGTTATAACGTATTACGTAATATGGGATGACGTTATAACGTATTACGTTATATGGGATGACGTTATAACGTATTACGTTATATGGGATGACGTTATAACGTATTAAGTTATATGGGATGACGTTATAACGTATTACGTTATATGGGAAGACGTTATAACGTATTACGTTATGTGGGACGACGTTATAACGTAATGCGTTATATGGGATGACGTTATAACGTATTACGTTATATGGGATGACGTTATAACGTATTACGTTATATGGGATGACGTTATAACGTATTACGTTATATGGGAAGACGTTATAACGTATTACGTTATATGGGAAGACGTTATAACGTATTGCGTTATATGGTATGACGTTATAACGTATTACGTTATATGGTATGACGTTATAACGTCATAGGTTATACGGTATGACGTTATAACGTAATACGTCATATGGTATGACGTTATAACGTATTACGTAATATGGGACGACGTTATAACGCATTACGTTATATGGGATGACGTTATAACGTATTACGTTATAGGGAATACCGCTATAACGTATTAGGTTATATGGTATGACGCTATAACGTATTACGTTATATGGCATGACGTTATAACGTAATACGTTATATGGTATGACGTTAATACGTAAAAAGGTTATATGGTATGACGTTATACCGAATTACGTTATATGGGATGACGTTATAACGTAATAGGTTATATGGTATAACGTTATAACGTATTACGTTGTATGGGAAGACGTTATAACGTAATAGGTTATATGGTATGACGTTATAACGTAATACGTTATATGGTATGACGTTATAACGTCATAGGTTATACGGTATGACGTTATAACGTAATAGGTAATATGGCATGACGCTATAACGTAATACGATATATGGTATGACGTTATAACGTAAATAGGTTATATGGTATGACGTTATACCGTATTACGTTATATGGGATGACGTTATAACGTAAATAGGTTATATGGTATGACGTTATACCGTATTACGTTATATGGGATGACGTTATAACGTAATAGGTTATATGGTATAACGTTATAACGTATTACGTTATATGGTATGACGTTATAACGTCATAGGTTATACGGTATGACGTTATAACGTAACACGTCATATGGTATGACGTTATAACGTATTACGTAATATGGGACGACGTTATAACGCATTACGTTATATGGGATGACGTTATAACGTATCACGTTATATGGAATACCGTTATAACGTATTACGTTATATGGGATGACGTTATAACGTATTACGTAATATGGGATGACGTTATAACGTAATAGGTTATATGGTATAACGTTATAACGTATTACGTTATATGGTATGACGTCATAACGTAATAGGTTATATGGTATGACGTTATAACGTAATACCTTATATGGTATGACGTTATAACGTAAATAGGTTATATGGTATGACGTTATACCGTATTACGTTATATGGGATGACGTTATAACGCATTACGCAATATGGGATGACGTTATAACGTATTACGTTATGTGGGACGACGTTATAACGTATTGCGTTATATGGGATGACGTTATAACGTATTACGTTATATGGGATGATGTTATAACGTAATAGGTTATATGGTATAACGTTATAACGTATTACGTTATATGGTATGACGTCATAACGTAATAGGTTATATGGTATGACGTTATAACGTAAATAGGTTATATGGTATGACGTTATACCGTATTACGTTATATGGTATGACGTTATAACGTAATAGGTTATATGGTATGACGCTATAACGTATTACGTTATATGGCATGACGTTATAACGTATTACGAAATATGGGATGACGTTATAACGTAATAGGTTATATGGTATAACGTTATAACGTATTACGTTATATGGTATGACGTCATAACGTAATAGGTTATATGGTATGACGTTATAACGTAATACCTTATATGTTATGACGTTATAACGTAAATAGGTTATATGGTATGACGGTATACCGTATTACGTTATATGGGATGACGTTATAACGCATTACGCAATATGGGATGACGTTATAACGTATTACGTTATGTGGGACGACGTTATAACGTATTACGTTATATGGGATGACGTTATAACGTATTACGTTATATAGGAAGACGTTATAACGTATTACGTAATATGGGATGACGTTATAACGTATTACGTTATATGGGATGACGTACTAACGTATTACGTTATATGGGATGACGTTATAACGTATTAAGTTATATGGGATGACGTTATAACGTATTACGTTATATGGGAAGACGTTATAACGTATTACGTTATGTGGGACGACGTTATAACGTAATGCGTTATATGGGATGACGTTATAACGTATTACGTTATATGGGATGACGATATAACGTATTACGTTATATGGGATGACGTTATAACGTATTACGTTATATGGGAAGACGTTATAACGTATTACGTTATATGGGAAGACGTTATAACGTATTGCGTTATATGGTATGACGTTATAACGTATTACGTTATATGGTATGACGTTATAACGTCATAGGTTATACGGTATGACGTTATAACGTAATACGTCATATGGTATGACGTTATAACGTATTACGTAATATGGGACGACGTTATAACGCATTACGTTATATGGGATGACGTTATAACGTATTACGTTATATGGAATACCGTTATAACGTATTAGGTTATATGGTATGACGCTATAACGTATTACGTTATATGGCATGACGTTATAACGTAATACGTTATATGGTATGACGTTAATACGTAAATAGGTTATATGGTATGACGTTATACCGAATTACGTTATATGGGATGACGTTATAACGTAATAGGTTATATGGTATAACGTTATAACGTATTACGTTGTATGGGAAGACGTTATAACGTAATAGGTTATATGGTATGACGTTATAACGTAATACGTTATATGGTATGACGTTATAACGTCATAGGTTATACGGTATGACGTTATAACGTAATAGGTAATATGGCATGACGCTATAACGTAATACGATATATGGTATGACGTTATAACGTAAATAGGTTATATGGTATGACGTTATACCGTATTACGTTATATGGGATGACGTTATAACGTAAATAGGTTATATGGTATGACGTTATACCGTATTACGTTATATGGGATGACGTTATAACGTAATAGGTTATATGGTATAACGTTATAACGTATTACGTTATATGGTATGACGTTATAACGTAATAGGTTATATGGTATAACGTTATAACGTATTACGTTATATGGTATGACGTCATAACGTAATAGGTTATATGGTATGACGTTATAACGTAATACCTTATATGGTATGACGTTATAACGTAAATAGGTTATATGGTATGACGTTATACCGTATTACGTTATATGGGATGACGTTATAACGCATTACGCAATATGGGATGACGTTATAACGTATTACGTTATGTGGGACGACGTTATAACGTATTGCGTTATATGGGATGACGTTATAACGTATTACGTTATATGGGATGATGTTATAACGTAATAGGTTATATGGTATAACGTTATAACGTATTACGTTATATGGTATGACGTCATAACGTAATAGGTTATATGGTATGACGTTATAACGTAAATAGGTTATATGGTATGACGTTATACCGTATTACGTTATATGGTATGACGTTATAACGTAATAGGTTATATGGTATGACGCTATAACGTATTACGCTATGGCATGACGTTATAACGTATTACGAAATATGGGATGACGTTATAACGTAATAGGTTATATGGTATAACGTTATAACGTATTACGTTATATGGTATGACGTCATAACGTAATAGGTTATATGGTATGACGTTATAACGTAATACCTTATATGTTATGACGTTATAACGTAAATAGGTTATATGGTATGACGGTATACCGTATTACGTTATATGGGATGACGTTATAACGCATTACGCAATATGGGATGACGTTATAACGTATTACGTTATGTGGGACGACGTTATAACGTATTGCGTTATATGGGATGACGTTATAACGTATTACGTTATATGGAATGATGTTATAACGTAATACCTTATATGGTATGACGTTATAACGTAAATAGGTTATATGGTATGACGTTATACCGTATTACGTTATATGGGATGACGTTATAACGCATTACGTAATATGGGATGACGTTATAACGTATTACGTTATATGGGATAACGTTATAACGCATTACGTAATATGGGATGACGTCATAACGTATTACGTTATGTGGGACGACGTTATAACGTATTGCGTTATATGGGATGACGTTATAACGTCTTACGTTATATGGGATGACGTTATAACGTATTACGTTATATGGGATGACGTTATAACGTAATAGGTTATATGGTATAACGTTATAACGTATTACGTTATATGGCATGACGTTATAACGTAATACGATATATTTTATGCCGTTAATACCTAAATAGGTTGTATGGTATGACGTTATACCGAATTACGTTATATGGTATGACGTTATAACGTAAATAGGTTATATGGTATGACGTTATACCGTATTACGTTATATGGGATGACGTTATAAGGCATTACGTAATATGGGATGACGTTATAACGTATTACGTTATATGGGATAACGTTATAACGCATTACGTAATATGGGATGACGTCATAACGTATTACGTTATGTGGGACGACGTTATAACGTATTGCGTTATATGGGATGACGTTATAACGTCTTACGTTATATGGGATGACGTTATAACGTATTACGTAATATGGGATGACGTTATAACGTATTACGTTATATGGGATAACGTTATAACGCATTACGTAATATGGGATGACGTTATAACGTATCACGTTATATGGAATACCGTTATAACGTATTACGTTATATGGGATGACGTTATAACGTATTACGTAATATGGGATGACGTTATAACGTAATAGGTTATATGGTATAACGTTATAACGTATTACGTTATATGGTATGACGTCATAACGTAATAGGTTATATGGTATGACGTTATAACGTAATACCTTATATGGTATGACGTTATAACGTAAATAGGTTATATGGTATGACGTTATACCGTATTACGTTATATGGGATGACGTTATAACGCATTACGCAATATGGGATGACGTTATAACGTATTACGTTATGTGGGACGACGTTATAACGTATTGCGTTATATGGGATGACGTTATAACGTATTACGTTATATGGGATGATGTTATAACGTAATAGGTTATATGGTATAACGTTATAACGTATTACGTTATATGGTATGACGTCATAACGTAATAGGTTATATGGTATGACGTTATAACGTAAATAGGTTATATGGTATGACGTTATACCGTATTACGTTATATGGTATGACGTTATAACGTAATAGGTTATATGGTATGACGCTATAACGTATTACGTTATATGGCATGACGTTATAACGTATTACGAAATATGGGATGACGTTATAACGTAATAGGTTATATGGTATAACGTTATAACGTATTACGTTATATGGTATGACGTTATAACGTATTACGTTATATGGTATGACGTTATAACGTCATAGGTTATACGGTATGACGTTATAACGTAATACGTCATATGGTATGACGTTATAACGTATTACGTAATATGGGACGACGTTATAACGCATTACGTTATATGGGATGACGTTATAACGTATTACGTTATATGGAATACCGTTATAACGTATTAGGTTATATGGTATGACGCTATAACGTATTACGTTATATGGCATGACGTTATAACGTAATACGTTATATGGTATGACGTTAATACGTAAATAGGTTATATGGTATGACGTTATACCGAATTACGTTATATGGGATGACGTTATAACGTAATAGGTTATATGGTATAACGTTATAACGTATTACGTTGTATGGGAAGACGTTATAACGTAATAGGTTATATGGTATGACGTTATAACGTAATACGTTATATGGTATGACGTTATAACGTCATAGGTTATACGGTATGACGTTATAACGTAATAGGTAATATGGCATGACGCTATAACGTAATACGATATATGGTATGACGTTATAACGTAAATAGGTTATATGGTATGACGTTATACCGTATTACGTTATATGGGATGACGTTATAACGTAAATAGGTTATATGGTACGACGTTATACCGTATTACGTTATATGGGATGACGTTATAACGTAATAGGTTATATGGTATAACGTTATAACGTATTACGTTATATGGTATGACGTTATAACGTCATAGGTTATACGGTATGACGTTATAACGTAACACGTCATATGGTATGACGTTATAACGTATTACGTAATATGGGACGACGTTACAACGCATTACGTTATATGGGATGACGTTATAACGTATCACGTTATATGGAATACCGTTATAACGTATTACGTTATATGGGATGACGTTATAACGTATTACGTAATATGGGATGACGTTATAACGTAATAGGTTATATGGTATAACGTTATAACGTATTACGTTATATGGTATGACGTCATAACGTAATAGGTTATATGGTATGACGTTATAACGTAATACCTTATATGGTATGACGTTATAACGTAAATAGGTTATATGGTATGACGTTATACCGTATTACGTTATATGGGATGACGTTATAACGCATTACGCAATATGGGATGACGTTATAACGTATTACGTTATGTGGGACGACGTTATAACGTATTGCGTTATATGGGATGACGTTATAACGTATTACGTTATATGGGATGATGTTATAACGTAATAGGTTATATGGTATAACGTTATAGCGTATTACGTTATATGGTATGACGTCATAACGTAATAGGTTATATGGTATGACGTTATAACGTAAATAGGTTATATGGTATGACGTTATACCGTATTACGTTATATGGTATGACGTTATAACGTAATAGGTTATATGGTATGACGCTATAACGTATTACGTTATATGGCATGACGTTATAACGTATTACGAAATATGGGATGACGTTATAACGTAATAGGTTATATGGTATAACGTTATAACGTATTACGTTATATGGTATGACGTCATAACGTAATAGGTTATATGGTATGACGTTATAACGTAATACCTTATATGTTATGACGTTATAACGTAAATAGGTTATATGGTATGACGGTATACCGTATTACGTTATATGGGATGACGTTATAACGCATTACGCAATATGGGATGACGTTATAACGTATTACGTTATGTGGGACGACGTTATAACGTATTGCGTTATATGGGATGACGTTATAACGTATTACGTTATATGGGATGATGTTATAACGTAATACCTTATATGGTATGACGTTATAACGTAAATAGGTTATATGGTATGACGTTATACCGTATTACGTTATATGGGATGACGTTATAACGCATTACGTAATATGGGATGACGTTATAACGTATTACGTTATATGGGATAACGTTATAACGCATTACGTAATATGGGATGACGTCATAACGTATTACGTTATGTGGGACGACGTTATAACGTATTGCGTTATATGGGATGACGTTATAACGTCTTACGTTATATGGGATGACGTTATAACGTATTACGTTATATGGGATGACGTTATAACGTAATAGGTTATATGGTATAACGTTATAACGTATTACGTTATATGGCATGACGTTATAACGTAATACGATATATTTTATGCCGTTAATACCTAAATAGGTTGTATGGTATGACGTTATACCGAATTACGTTATATGGTATGACGTTATAACGTAAATAGGTTATATGGTATGACGTTATACCGTATTACGTTATATGGGATGACGTTATAACGCATTACGTAATATGGGATGACGTTATAACGTATTACGTTATATGGGATAACGTTATAACGCATTACGTAATATGGGATGACGTCATAACGTATTACGTTATGTGGGACGACGTTATAACGTATTGCGTTATATGGGATGACGTTATAACGTCTTACGTTATATGGGATGACGTTATAACGTATTACGTAATATGGGATGACGTTATAACGTATTACGTTATATGGGATAACGTTATAACGCATTACGTAATATGGGATGACGTCATAACGTATTACGTTATGTGGGACGACGTTATAACGTATTGCGTTATATGGGATGACGTTATAACGTCTTACGTTATATGGGATGACGTTATAACGTAATAGGTTATATGGTATAACGTTATAACGTATTACGTTATATGGTATGACGTTATAACGTATTACGTTATATGGTATGACGTTATAACGTCATAGGTTATACGGTATGACGTTATAACGTAATACGTCATATGGTATGACGTTATAACGTATTACGTAATATGGGACGACGTTATAACGCATTACGTTATATGGGATGACGTTATAACGTATTACGTTATATGGAATACCGTTATAACGTATTAGGTTATATGGTATGACGCTATAACGTATTACGTTATATGGCATGACGTTATAACGTAATACGTTATATGGTATGACGTTAATACGTAAATAGGTTATATGGTATGACGTTATACCGAATTACGTTATATGGGATGACGTTATAACGTAATAGGTTATATGGTATAACGTTATAACGTATTACGTTGTATGGGAAGACGTTATAACGTAATAGGTTATATGGTATGACGTTATAACGTAATACGTTATATGGTATGACGTTATAACGTCATAGGTTATACGGTATGACGTTATAACGTAATAGGTAATATGGCATGACGCTATAACGTAATACGATATATGGTATGACGTTATAACGTAAATAGGTTATATGGTATGACGTTATACCGTATTACGTTATATGGGATGACGTTATAACGTAAATAGGTTATATGGTATGACGTTATACCGTATTACGTTATATGGGATGACGTTATAACGTCATAGGTTATACGGTATGACGTTATAACGTAACACGTCATATGGTATGACGTTATAACGTATTACGTAATATGGGACGACGTTACAACGCATTACGTTATATGGGATGACGTTATAACGTATCACGTTATATGGAATACCGTTATAACGTATTACGTTATATGGGATGACGTTATAACGTATTACGTAATATGGGATGACGTTATAACGTAATAGGTTATATGGTATAACGTTATAACGTATTACGTTATATGGTATGACGTCATAACGTAATAGGTTATATGGTATGACGTTATAACGTAATACCTTATATGGTATGACGTTATAACGTAAATAGGTTATATGGTATGACGTTATACCGTATTACGTTATATGGGATGACGTTATAACGCATTACGCAATATGGGATGACGTTATAACGTATTACGTTATGTGGGACGACGTTATAACGTATTGCGTTATATGGGATGACGTTATAACGTATTACGTTATATGGGATGATGTTATAACGTAATAGGTTATATGGTATAACGTTATAGCGTATTACGTTATATGGTATGACGTCATAACGTAATAGGTTATATGGTATGACGTTATAACGTAAATAGGTTATATGGTATGACGTTATACCGTATTACGTTATATGGTATGACGTTATAACGTAATAGGTTATATGGTATGACGCTATAACGTATTACGTTATATGGCATGACGTTATAACGTATTACGAAATATGGGATGACGTTATAACGTAATAGGTTATATGGTATAACGTTATAACGTATTACGTTATATGGTATGACGTCATAACGTAATAGGTTATATGGTATGACGTTATAACGTAATACCTTATATGTTATGACGTTATAACGTAAATAGGTTATATGGTATGACGGTATACCGTATTACGTTATATGGGATGACGTTATAACGCATTACGCAATATGGGATGACGTTATAACGTATTACGTTATGTGGGACGACGTTATAACGTATTGCGTTATATGGGATGACGTTATAACGTATTACGTTATATGGGATGATTTTTGTAACGTAATACCTTATATGGTATGACGTTATAACGTAAATAGGTTATATGGTATGACGTTATACCGTATTACGTTATATGGGATGACGTTATAACGCATTACGTAATATGGGATGACGTTATAACGTATTACGTTATATGGGATAACGTTATAACGCATTACGTAATATGGGATGACGTCATAACGTATTACGTTATGTGGGACGACGTTATAACGTATTGCGTTATATGGGATGACGTTATAACGTCTTACGTTATATGGGATGACGTTATAACGTATTACGTTATATGGGATGACGTTATAACGTAATAGGTTATATGGTATAACGTTATAACGTATTACGTTATATGGCATGACGTTATAACATAATACGATATATTTTATGCCGTTAATACCTAAATAGGTTGTATGGTATGACGTTATACCGAATTACGTTATATGGTATGACGTTATAACGTAAATAGGTTATATGGTATGACGTTATACCGTATTACGTTATATGGGATGACGTTATAACGCATTACGTAATATGGGATGACGTTATAACGTATTACGTTATATGGGATAACGTTATAACGCATTACGTAATATGGGATGACGTCATAACGTATTACGTTATGTGGGACGACGTTATAACGTATTGCGTTATATGGGATGACGTTATAACGTCTTACGTTATATGGGATGACGTTATAACGTATTACGTAATATGGGATGACGTTATAACGTATTACGTTATATGGGATAACGTTATAACGCATTACGTAATATGGGATGACGTCATAACGTATTACGTTATGTGGGACGACGTTATAACGTATTGCGTTATATGGGATGACGTTATAACGTCTTACGTTATATGGGATGACGTTATAACGTATTACGTTATATGGGATGACGTTATAACGTAATAGGTTATATGGTATAACGTTATAACGTATTACGTTAAATGGTATGACGTTATAACGTCATAGGTTATACGGTATGACGATATAACGTAATACGTCATATGGTATGACGTTATAACGTATTACATAATATGGGACCACGTTATAACGCATTACGTTATATGGGATGACGTTATAACGTATTACGTTATATGGAATACCGTTATAACGTATTAGGTTATATTGTAAGACGCTATAACGTATTACGTTATATGGCATGACGTTATAACGTAATACGATATATTTTATGCCGTTAATACCTAAATAGGTTGTATGGTATGACGTTATACCGAATTACGTTATATGGTATGACATTATAACGTAAATAGGTTATATGTTATGACGCTATAACGTATTACGTTATATGGCATGACGTTATAACGTAATACGTTATATGGTATGACGTTAATACGTAAATAGGTTATATGGTATGACGTTATACCGAATTACGTTATATGGGATGACGTTATAACGTAATAGGTTATATGGTATAACGTTATAACGCATTACGTTATATGGGATGACGTTATAACGTATTAAGTTATATGGGATGACGTTATAACGTATTACGTTATATGGGAAGACGTTATAACGTATTACGTTATGTGGGACGACGTTATAACGTAATGCGTTATATGGGATGACGTTATAACGTATTACGTTATATGGGATGACGTTATAACGTATTACGTTATATGGGATGACGTTATAACGTATTACGTTATATGGGAAGACGTTATAACGTATTACGTTATATGGGAAGACGTTATAACGTATTGCGTTATATGGTATGACGTTATAACGTATTACGTTATATGGTATGACGTTATAACGTCATAGGTTATACGGTATGACGTTATAACGTAATACGTCATATGGTATGACGTTATAACGTATTACGTAATATGGGACGACGTTATAACGCATTACGTTATATGGGATGACGTTATAACGTATTACGTTATAGGGAATACCGTTATAACGTATTAGGTTATATGGTATGACGCTATAACGTATTACGTTATATGGCATGACGTTATAACGTAATACGTTATATGGTATGACGTTAATACGTAAATAGGTTATATGGTATGACGTTATACCGAATTACGTTATATGGGATGACGTTATAACGTAATAGGTTATATGGTATAACGTTATAACGTATTACGTTGTATGGGAAGACGTTATAACGTAATAGGTTATATGGTATGACGTTATAACGTAATACGTTATATGGTATGACGTTATAACGTCATAGGTTATACGGTATGACGTTATAACGTAATAGGTAATATGGCATGACGCTATAACGTAATACGATATATGGTATGACGTTATAACGTAAATAGGTTATATGGCATGACGTTATACCGTATTACGTTATATGGGATGACGTTATAACGTAAATAGGTTATATGGTATGACGTTATACCGTATTACGTTATATGGGATGACGTTATAACGTAATAGGTTATATGGTATAACGTTATAACGTATTACGTTATATGGTATGACGTCATAACGTAATAGGTTATATGGTATGACGTTATAACGTAATACCTTATATGGTATGACGTTATAACGTAAATAGGTTATATGGTATGACGTTATACCGTATTACGTTATATGGGATGACGTTATAACGCATTACGCAATATGGGATGACGTTATAACGTATTACGTTATGTGGGACGACGTTATAACGTATTGCGTTATATGGGATGACGTTATAACGTATTACGTTATATGGGATGATGTTATAACGTAATAGGTTATATGGTATAACGTTATAACGTATTACGTTATATGGTATGACGTTATAACGTCATAGGTTATACGGTATGACGTTATAACGTAACACGTCATATGGTATGACGTTATAACGTATTACGTAATATGGGACGACGTTATAACGCATTACGTTATATGGGATGACGTTATAACGTATCACGTTATATGGAATACCGTTATAACGTATTACGTTATATGGGATGACGTTATAACGTATTACGTAATATGGGATGACGTTATAACGTAATAGGTTATATGGTATAACGTTATAACGTATTACGTTATATGGTATGACGTCATAACGTAATAGGTTATATGGTATGACGTTATAACGTAATACCTTATATGGTATGACGTTATAACGTAAATAGGTTATATGGTATGACGTTATACCGTATTACGTTATATGGGATGACGTTATAACGCATTACGCAATATGGGATGACGTTATAACGTATTACGTTATGTGGGACGACGTTATAACGTATTGCGTTATATGGGATGACGTTATAACGTATTACGTTATATGGGATGATGTTATAACGTAATAGGTTATATGGTATAACGTTATAACGTATTACGTTATATGGTATGACGTCATAACGTAATAGGTTATATGGTATGACGTTATAACGTAAATAGGTTATATGGTATGACGTTATACCGTATTACGTTATATGGTATGACGTTATAACGTAATAGGTTATATGGTATGACGCTATAACGTATTACGTTATATGGCATGACGTTATAACGTATTACGAAATATGGGATGACGTTATAACGTAATAGGTTATATGGTATAACGTTATAACGTATTACGTTATATGGTATGACGTCATAACGTAATAGGTTATATGGTATGACGTTATAACGTAATACCTTATATGTTATGACGTTATAACGTAAATAGGTTATATGGTATGACGGTATACCGTATTACGTTATATGGGATGACGTTATAACGCATTACGCAATATGGGATGACGTTATAACGTATTACGTTATGTGGGACGACGTTATAACGTATTACGTTATATGGGATGACGTTATAACGTATTACGTTATATAGGAAGACGTTATAACGTATTACGTAATATGGGATGACGTTATAACGTATTACGTTATATGGGATGACGTTATAACGTATTACGTTATATGGGATGACGTTATAACGTATTAAGTTATATGGGATGACTTTATAACGTATTACGTTATATGGGAAGACGTTATAACGTATAACGTTATGTGGGACGACGTTATAACGTAATGCGTTATATGGGATGACGTTATAACGTATTACGTTATATGGGATGACGATATAACGTATTACGTTATATGGGATGACGTTATAACGTATTACGTTATATGGGAAGACGTTATAACGTATTACGTTATATGGGAAGACGTTATAACGTATTGCGTTATATGGTATGACGTTATAACGTATTACGTTATATGGTATGACGTTATAACGTCATAGGTTATACGGTATGACGTTATAACGTAATACGTCATATGGTATGACGTTATAACGTATTACGTAATATGGGACGACGTTATAACGCATTACGTTATATGGGATGACGTTATAACGTATTACGTTATATGGAATACCGTTATAACGTATTAGGTTATATGGTATGACGCTATAACGTATTACGTTATATGGCATGACGTTATAACGTAATACGTTATATGGTATGACGTTAATACGTAAATAGGTTATATGGTATGACGTTATACCGAATTACGTTATATGGGATGACGTTATAACGTAATAGGTTATATGGTATAACGTTATAACGTATTACGTTGTATGGGAAGACGTTATAACGTAATAGGTTATATGGTATGACGTTATAACGTAATACGTTATATGGTATGACGTTATAACGTCATAGGTTATACGGTATGACGTTATAACGTAATAGGTAATATGGCATGACGCTATAACGTAATACGATATATGGTATGACGTTATAACGTAAATAGGTTATATGGTATGACGTTATACCGTATTACGTTATATGGGATGACGTTATAACGTAAATAGGTTATATGGTATGACGTTATACCGTATTACGTTATATGGGATGACGTTATAACGTAATAGGTTATATGGTATAACGTTATAACGTATTACGTTATATGGTATGACGTTATAACGTCATAGGTTATACGGTATGACGTTATAACGTAACACGTCATATGGTATGACGTTATAACGTATTACGTAATATGGGACGACGTTATAACGCATTACGTTATATGGGATGACGTTATAACGTATCACGTTATATGGAATACCGTTATAACGTATTACGTTATATGGGATGACGTTATAACGTATTACGTAATATGGGATGACGTTATAACGTAATAGGTTATATGGTATAACGTTATAACGTATTACGTTATATGGTATGACGTCATAACGTAATAGGTTATATGGTATGACGTTATAACGTAATACCTTATATGGTATGACGTTATAACGTAAATAGGTTATATGGTATGACGTTATACCGTATTACGTTATATGGGATGACGTTATAACGCATTACGCAATATGGGATGACGTTATAACGTATTACGTTATGTGGGACGACGTTATAACGTATTGCGTTATATGGGATGACGTTATAACGTATTACGTTATATGGGATGATGTTATAACGTAATAGGTTATATGGTATAACGTTATAACGTATTACGTTATATGGTATGACGTCATAACGTAATAGGTTATATGGTATGACGTTATAACGTAAATAGGTTATATGGTATGACGTTATACCGTATTACGTTATATGGTATGACGTTATAACGTAATAGGTTATATGGTATGACGCTATAACGTATTACGTTATATGGCATGACGTTATAACGTATTACGAAATATGGGATGACGTTATAACGTAATAGGTTATATGGTATAACGTTATAACGTATTACGTTATATGGTATGACGTCATAACGTAATAGGTTATATGGTATGACGTTATAACGTAATACCTTAAATGTTATGACGTTATAACGTAAATAGGTTATATGGTATGACGGTATACCGTATTACGTTATATGGGATGACGTTATAACGCATTACGCAATATGGGATGACGTTATAACGTATTACGTTATGTGGGACGACGTTATAACGTATTGCGTTATATGGGATGACGTTATAACGTATTACGTTATATGGGATGATGTTATAACGTAATACCTTATATGGTATGACGTTATAACGTAAATAGGTTATATGGTATGACGTTATACCGTATTACGTTATATGGGATGACGTTATAACGCATTACGTAATATGGGATGACGTTATAACGTATTACGTTATATGGGATAACGTTATAACGCATTACGTAATATGGGATGACGTCATAACGTATTACGTTATGTGGGACGACGTTATAACGTATTGCGTTATATGGGATGACGTTATAACGTCTTACGTTATATGGGATGACGTTATAACGTATTACGTTATATGGGATGACGTTATAACGTAATAGGTTATATGGTATAACGTTATAACGTATTACGTTATATGGCATGACGTTGTAACGTAATACGATATATTTTATGCCGTTAATACCTAAATAGGTTGTATGGTATGACGTTATACCGAATTACGTTATATGGTATGACATTATAACGTAAATAGGTTATATGGTATGACGTTATACCGTATTACGTTATATGGGACGACGTTATAACGCATTACGTAATATGGGATGACGTTATAACGTTATAGGTTATATGGTATGACGTTATACCGTATTACGTTATATGGGATGACGTTATAACGTATTACGTTATATGGGATGACGTTATAACGTATTACGTTATATGGGAAGACGTTATAACTTATTAGGTTATATCGTATGACGTTATACCGAATTACGTTATATGGTATGACGTTATAACGTAAATAGGTTATATGGTATGACGTTATACCGTATTACGTTATATGGGATGACGTTATAACGCATTACGTAATATGGGAGGACGTTATAACGTATTACGTTATGTGGGACGACGTTATAACGTATTGCGTTATATGGGATGACATTATAACGTACTACGTTATATGGGATGACGTTATAACGTATTACGTTATATGGGATGACGTTATAACGTAATAGGTTATATGGTATGACGTTATAAAGTAAATAGGTTATATGGTATGACGTTATACCGAATTACGTTATATGGTATGACGTTATAACGTAAATAGGTTATATGGAATGACGTTATACCGTATTACGTTATATGGGATGACGTTATAACGCATTACGTAATATGGGATGACGTTATAACGTAATACGTTATGTGCGACGACGTTATAACGTATTGCGTTATATGGGATGACGTTATAACGTATTACGTTATATGGGATGACGTTATAAAGTAATGGGTTATATGGTATAACGTTATAACGTTTTACGTTGTATGGTATGACGTTATAACGTAATAGGTTAATGGTATGACGTTATAACGTCACAGGTTATACGGTATGATGCTATAACGTAACAGGTTATATGGCATGACGCTATAACGTAACACGTTATATGGTATGACGTTATAACGTAAATAGATTATATGGTATGACGTTATACCGTATTACGTTATATGGGATAACGTTATAACGCATTACGTAATATGGGATGACGTTATAACGTATTACGTTATGTGGGACGACGTTATAACGCATTACGTAATATGGGATGACGTTATAACGTATTACGTTATATGGGATAACGTTATAACGCATTACGTAATATGGGATGACGTCATAACGTATTACGTTATGTGGGACGACGTTATAACGTATTGCGTTATATGGGATGACGTTATAACGTCTTACGTTATATGGGATGACGTTATAACGTATTACGTAATATGGGATGACGTTATAACGTATTACGTTATATGGGATAACGTTATAACGCATTACGTAATATGGGATGACGTCATAACGTATTACGTTATGTGGGACGACGTTATAACGTATTGCGTTATATGGGATGACGTTATAACGTCTTACGTTATATGGGATGACGTTATAACGTATTACGTTATATGGGATGACGTTATAACGTAATAGGTTATATGGTATAACGTTATAACGTATTACGTTAAATGGTATGACGTTATAACGTCATAGGTTATACGGTATGACGATATATCGTAATACGTCATATGGTATGACGTTATAACGTATTACATAATATGGGACCACGTTATAACGCATTACGTTATATGGGATGACGTTATAACGTATTACGTAATATGGGGTGACGTTATAACATATTACGTTATATGGGCTGACGTTATAACGTAATAGGTTATATGGTATAAAATTATAACTTATTACGTCGTATAGTGTGACGTTCTAACGTAATATTTTATATGGTATGACGGTATAACGTAATACGTTATATGGGATGACGTTATAACGTATTACGTTATATGGGATGACGTTATAACGTATTACGTTATATGGGAAGACGTTATAACTTATTAGGTTATATCGTATGACGTTATACCGAATTACGTTATATGGTATGACGTTATAACGTAAATAGGTTATATGGTATGACGTTATACCGTATTACGTTATATGGGATGACGTTATAACGCATTACGTAATATGGGAGGACGTTATAACATATTACGTTATGTGGGACGACGTTATAACGTATTGCGTTATATGGGATGACATTATAACGTACTACGTTATATGGGATGACGTTATAACGTATTACGTTATATGGGATGACGTTATAACGTAATAGGTTATATGGTATTACGTTATAAAGTAAATAGGTTATATGGTATGACGTTATACCGAATTACGTTATATGGTATGACGTTATAACGTAAATAGGTTATATGGAATGACGTTATACCGTATTACGTTATATGGGATGACGTTATAACGCATTACGTAATATGGGATGACGTTATAACGTATTACGTTATGTGCGACGACGTTATAACGTATTGCGTTATATGGGATGACGTTATAACGTATTACGTTATATGGGATGACGTTATAAAGTAATGGGTTATATGGTATAACGTTATAACGTTTTACGTTGTATGGTATGACGTTATAACGTAATAGGTTAATGGTATGACGTTATAACGTCACAGGTTATACGGTATGATGTTATAACGTAACAGGTTATATGGCATGACGCTATAACGTAATACGTTATATGGTATGACGTTATAACGTAAATAGATTATATGGTATGACGTTATACCGTATTACGTTATATGGGATGACGTTATAACGCATTACGTAATATGGGATGACGTTATAACGTATTACGTTATGTGGGACGACGTTATAACGTAATGCGTTATATGGGATGACGTTATAACGTCTTACGTTATATGGGATGACGTTATAACGTATTACGTTATGTGGTATGACGTTATAACGTTAATAGGTTATATGGTATAGCGTTATAACGTATTACGTTATATGGTATGACGTTATAACGTCATAGGTTATACGGTATGACGTTATAACGTAATACGTCATATGGTATGACGTTATAACGTATTACGTAATATGGGACGACGTTATAACGCATTACGTTATATGGGATGACGTTATAACGTATTACGTTATGTGGTATGACGTTATAACGTTAATAGGTTATATGGTATGACGTTATACCGAATTACGTTATATGGTATGACGTTATAACGTAAATAGGTTATATGGTATGACGTTATAACGTATTGCGTTATATGGGATGACGTTATAACGTCTTACGTTATATGGGATGACGTTATAACGTATTACGTAATATGGGATGACGTTATAACGTATTACGTTATATGGGATAACGTTATAACGCATTACGTAATATGGGATGACGTCATAACGTATTACGTTATGTGGGACGACGTTATAACGTATTGTGTTATATGGGATGACGTTATAACGTCTTACGTTATATGGGATGACGTTATAACGTATTACGTTATATGGGATGACGTTATAACGTAATAGGTTATATGGTATAACGTTATAACGTATTACGTTAAATGGTATGACGTTATAACGTCATAGGTTATACGGTATGACGATATAACGTAATACGTCATATGGTATGACGTTATAACGTATTACATAATATGGGACCACGTTATAACGCATTACGTTATATGGGATGACGTTATAACGTATTACGTTATATGGAATACCGTTATAACGTATTAGGTTATATTGTAAGACGCTATAACGTATTACGTTATATGGCATGACGTTATAACGTAATACGATATATTTTATGCCGTTAATACCTAAATAGGTTGTATGGTATGACGTTATACCGAATTACGTTATATGGTATGACATTATAACGTAAATAGGTTATATGGTATGACGTTATACCGTATTACGTTATATGGGACGACGTTATAACGCATTACGTAATATGGGATGACGTTATAACGTTATAGGTTATATGGTATGACGTTATACCGTATTACGTTATATGGGATGACGTTATAACGTATTACGTAATATGGGGTGACGTTATAACATATTACGTTATATGGGCTGACGTTATAACGTAATAGGTTATATGGTATAAAATTCTAACTTATTACGTCGTATAGTGTGACGTTCTAACGTAATATTTTATATGGTATGACGGTATAACGTAATACGTTATATGGGATGACGTTATAACGTATTACGTTATATGGGATGACGTTATAACGTATTACGTTATATGGGAAGACGTTATAACTTATTAGGTTATATCGTATGACGTTATACCGAATTACGTTATATGGTATGACGTTATAACGTAAATAGGTTATATGGTATGACGTTATACCGTATTACGTTATATGGGATGACGTTATAACGCATTACGTAATATGGGAGGACGTTATAACGTATTACGTTATGTGGGACGACGTTATAACGTATTGCGTTATATGGGATGACATTATAACGTACTACGTTATATGGGATGACGTTATAACGTATTACGTTATATGGGATGACGTTATAACGTAATAGGTTATATGGTATGACGTTATAAAGTAAATAGGTTATATGGTATGACGTTATACCGAATTACGTTATATGGTATGACGTTATAACGTAAATAGGTTATATGGAATGACGTTATACCGTATTACGTTATATGGGATGACGTTATAACGCATTACGTAATATGGGATGACGTTATAACGTAATACGTTATGTGCGACGACGTTATAACGTATTGCGTTATATGGGATGACGTTATAACGTATTACGTTATATGGGATGACGTTATAAAGTAATGGGTTATATGGTATAACGTTATAACGTTTTACGTTGTATGGTATGACGTTATAACGTCATAGGTTATACGGTATGACGTTATAACGTAATACGTCATATGGTATGACGTTATAACGTATTACGTAATATGGGACGACGTTATAACGCATTACGTTATATGGGATGACGTTATAACGTATTACATTATGTGGGACGACGTTATAACGTAATGCGTTATATGGGATGACGTTATAACGTCTTACGTTATATGGGATGACGTTATAACGTATTACGTTATGTGGTATGACGTTATAACGTTAATAGGTTATATGGTATAGCGTTATAACGTATTACGTTATATGGTATGACGTTATAACGTCATAGGTTATACGGTATGACGTTATAACGTAATACGTCATATGGTATGACGTTATAACGTATTACGTAATATGGGACGACGTTATAACGCATTACGTTATATGGGAGGACGTTATAACGTATTACGTTATGTGGGACGACGTTATAACGTATTGCGTTATATGGGATGACGTTATAACGTCACAGGTTATACGGTATGATGTTATAACGTAACAGGTTATATGGCATGACGCTATAACGTAATACGTTATATGGTATGACGTTATAACGTAAATAGATTATATGGTATGACGTTATACCGTATTACGTTATATGGGATAACGTTATAACGCATTACGTAATATGGGATGACGTTATAACGTATTACGTTATGTGGTATGACGTTATAACGTTAATAGGTTATATGGTATAGCGTTATAACGTATTACGTCATATGGTATGACGTTATAACGTATTACGTAATATGGGACGACGTTATAACGCATTACGTTATATGGGAGGACGTTATAACGTATTACGTTATGTGGGACGACGTTATAACGTATTGCGTTATATGGGATGACATTATAACGTACTACGTTATATGGGATGACGTTATAACGTATTACGTTATATGGGATGACGTTATAACGTCACAGGTTATACGGTATGATGTTATAACGTAACAGGTTATATGGCATGACGCTATAACGTAATACGTTATATGGTATGACGTTATAACGTAAATAGATTATATGGTATGACGTTATACCGTATTACGTTATATGGGATAACGTTATAACGCATTACGTAATATGGGATGACGTTATAACGTATTACGTTATGTGGGACGACGTTATAACGTAATGCGTTATATGGGATGACGTTATAACGTCTTACGTTATATGGGATGACGTTATAACGTATTACGTTATGTGGTATGACGTTATAACGTTAATAGGTTATATGGTATAGCGTTATAACGTATTACGTTATATGGTATGACGTTATAACGTCATAGGTTATACGGTATGACGTTATAACGTAATACGTCATATGGTATGACGTTATAACGTATTACGTAATATGGGACGACGTTATAACGCATTACGTTATATGGGATGACGTTATAACGTATTACGTTATGTGGTATGACGTTATAACGTTAATAGGTTATATGGTATGACGTTATACCGAATTACGTTATATGGTATGACGTTATAACGTAAATAGGTTATATGGTATGACGTTATAACGTATTACGTTATATGGGATGACGTTATAACGCATTACGTAATATGGGATTACGTTATAACGGATTACGTTATGTGGGACGACTTTATAACGTATTGCGTTATATGGGATGACGTTATAACGTATTACGTTATATGGGATGATGTTATAACGTAATAGGTTATATGGTATAACGTTATAACGTATTACGTTATATGGTATGACGTCATAACGTAATAGGTAATATGGTATGACGTTATAACGTAATACCTTATATGGTATGACGTTATAACGTAAATAGGTTACATGGTATGACGTTATACCGTATTACGTTATATGGGATGACGTTATAACGCATTACGTAGTATGGGATGACGTTATAACGTATTACGCTATGTGGGACGACGTTATAACGTATTGCGTTATATGGGATGACGTTATAACGTATTACGTTATATGGGATGATGTTATAACGTAATAGGTTATATGGTATAACGTTATAACGTATTACGTTATATGGTATGACGTCATAACGTAATAGGTTATATGGTATGACGTTATAACGTAATACCTTATATGGTATGACGTTATAACGTAAATAGGTTATATGGTATGACGTTATACCGTATTACGTTATATGGGATGACGTTATAACGCATTACGTTATATGGGATGACGTTATAACGTATTACGTTATATGGAATACCGTTATAACGTATTAGGTTATATGGGATGACGCTATAACGTATTACGTTATATGGCATGACGTTATAACGTATTACGTTATACGGGATGACGTTATAACGTGTTACGTTATATGGGAAGACATTATAACGTATTGCGTTATATGGTATGACGTTATAACGTATTACGTTATATGGGATGACGTTATAACGTATTGCGTTATATGGGACGACATTATAACGTATTACGTTATGTGGGGCGACGTTATAACGTGTTGCTTTATATGGGATGACGTTATAACGTATTACGTTATATGGGAAGACGTTATAACGTATTGAGTTTAATGCTATGACGTTATAACGTATTACGTTATATTTGATGACGTTATAACGTATTACGTAATATGGGATGACGTTATAACGTAATAGGTTATATGGTATAACGTTATAACGTATTAGGTTATATGGTATGACGCTATAACGTATTACGATATATGGCATGACGTTACAACGTAATGCGTTATATGGTATGACGTTATAACGTCACAGGTTATACGGTATGATGTTATAACGTAATAGGTTATATGGCATGACGCTATAACGTAATACGTTAGATGGTATGACGTTATAACGTAAATAGATTATATGGTATGACGTTATACCGTATTATGTTATATGGGATGAGGTTATAACGCATTACGTAATATGGGATGACGTTATAACGTATTACGTTATGTGGGACGACGTTATAACGTAATGCGTTATATGGGATGACGTTATAACGTCTTACGTTATATGGGATGACGTTATAACGTATTACGTTATGTGGTATGACGTTATAACGTTAATAGGTTATGTGGTATAGCGTTATAACGTATTACGTTATATGGTATGACGTTATAACTTCATAGGTTATACGGTATGACGTTATAACGTAATACGTCATATGGTATGACGTTATAACGTATTACGTAATATGGGACGACGTTATAACGCATTACGTTATATGGGATGACTTTATAACGTATTACGTTATGTGGTATGACGTTATAACGTTAATAGGTTATATGGTATGACGTTATACCGAATTACGTTATATGGTATGACGTTATAACGTAAATAGGTTATATGGTATGACGTTATACCGTATTACGTTATATGGGATGACGTTATAACGCATTACGTAATATGGGATTACGTTATAACGGATTACGTTATGTGGGACGACGTTATAACTTATTGCGTTATATGGGATGACGTTATAACGTATTACGTTATATGGGATGACGTTATAACGTATTACGTTATATGGGAAGACGTTATAACGTATTGCGTTATATGGTATGACGTTATAACGTATTACGTTATATGGGATGACATTATAACGTATTACGTAATATGGGATAACGTTATAACATAATAGGTTATATGGTATAACGTTATAACGTATTACGTTGTATGGTATGACGTTATAACGTAATAGGTTATATGGTATGACGTTATAACGTAATACGTTATATGGTATGACGTTATAACGTAATACGTTACATGGTATGACGTTATAACGTAAATAGGTTATATGGTATGACGTTATACCGTATTACGTTTTATGGGATGACGTTATAACGCATTACGTTATATGGGATGACGTTATAACTTAATAGGTTATATGGTATAACGTTATAACGTATTACGTTATATGGTATGACGTTATTACGTAATACGTTATATGGTATGACGTTATAACGTAATACGTTATATGGTATGACGTTATAACGTAAATAGGTTATATGGTATGACGTTATACCGTATTACGTTTTATGGGATGACGTTATAACGCATTACGTTATATGGGATGACGTTATAACGTAATAGGTTATATGGTATAACGTTATAACGTATTACGTTATATGGGATGACGTTATAACGCATTACGTAATATGGGATTACGTTATAACGGATTACGTTATGTGGGACGACGTTATAACTTATTGCGTTATATGGGATGACGTTATAACGTATTACGTTATATGGGATGACGTTATAACGTATTACGTTATATGGGAAAACGTTATAACGTATTGCGTTATATGGTATGACGTTATAACGTATTACGTTATATGGGATGACGTTATAACGTATTGCGTTATATGGGACGACATTATAACGTATTACGTTATGTGGGACGACGTTATAACGTGTTGCGTTATATGGGATGACGTTATAACGTATTACGTTATATGGGAAGACGTTATAACGTATTGCGTTTAATGCTATGACGTTATAACGTATTACGTTATATTTGATGACGTTATAACGTATTACGTAATATGGGATGACGTTATAACGTAATAGGTTATATGGTATAACGTTATAACGTATTAGGTTATATGGTATGACGCTATAACGTATTACGATATATGGCATGACGTTATAACGTAATGCGTTATATGGTATGACGTTATAACGTCACAGGTTATACGGTATGATGTTATAACGTAATAGGTTATATGGCATGACGCTATAACGTAATACGTTATATGGTATGACGTTATAACGTAAATAGATTATATGGTATGACGTTATACCGTATTACGTTATATGGGATGAGGTTATAACGCATTACGTAATATGGGATGACGTTATAACGTATTACGTTATGTGGGACGACGTTATAACGTAATGCGTTATATGGGATGACGTTATAACGTCTTACGTTATATGGGATGACGTTATAACGTATTACGATATGTGGTATGACGTTATAACGTTAATAGGTTATATGGTATAGCGTTATAACGTATTACGTTATATGGTATGACGTTATAACGTCATAGGTTATACGGTATGACGTTATAACGTAATACGTCATATGGTATGACGTTATAACGTATTACGTAATATGGGACGACGTTATAACGCATTACGTTATATGGGATGACGTTATAACGTATTACGTTATGTGGTATGACGTTATAACGTTAATAGGTTATATGGTATGACGTTATACCGAATTACGTTATATGGTATGACGTTATAACGTAAATAGGTTATATGGTATGACGTTATACCGTATTACGTTATATGGGATGACGTTATAACGCATTACGTAATATGGGATTACGTTATAACGGATTACGTTATGTGGGACGACGGTATAACTTATTGCGTTATATGGGATGACGTTATAACGTATTACGTTATATGGGATGACGTTATAACGTATTACGTTATATGGGAAGACGTTATAACGTATTGCGTTATATGGTATGACGTTATAACGTATTACGTTATATGGGATGACATTATAACGTATTACGTAATATGGGATAACGTTATAACGTAATAGGTTATATGGTATAACGTTATAACGTATTACGTTGTATGGTATGACGTTATAACGTAATAGGTTATATGGTATGACGTTATAACGTAATACGTTATATGGTATGACGTTATAACGTAATACGTTATATGGTATGACGTTATAACGTAAATAGGTTATATGGTATGACGTTATACCGTATTACGTTTTATGGGATGACGTTATAACGCATTACGTTATATGGGATGACGTTATAACGTAATAGGTTATATGGTATAACGTTATAACGTATTACGTTATATGGTATGACGTTATAACGTCATAGGTTATACGGTATGACGTTAGAACGTAACACGTCATATGGTATGACGTTATAACGTATTACGTAATATCGGACGACGTTATAACGCATTACGTTATATGGGATGACGTTATAACGCATTACGTTATATGGGATGACTTTATAACGTATTACGTTATATGGAATACCGTTATAACGTATTAGGTTATATGGTATGACGCTATAACGTATTACGTTATATGGCATGACGTTATAACGTAATACGTTATATGGTATGACGTTAATACGTACATAGGTTATATGGTATGACGTTATACCGAATTACGTTATATGGTATGACATTATAACGTAAATAGGTTATATGGTATGACGTTATACCGTATTACGTTATATGGGACGACGTTATAACGTATTGCGTTATATGGTATGACGTTATAACGTATTACGTTATATGGGATGACGTTATAACGTAATACCTTATATGGTATGACGTTATAACGTAAATAGGTTATATGATATGACGTTATACCGTATTACGTTATATGGGATGACGTTATAACGCATTACGTAATATGGGATGACGTTATAGCGTATTACGTTATGTGGGACGACGTTATAACGTATTGCGTTATATGGGATGACGTTATAACGCATTACGTAATATGGGATGACGTTATAGCGTATTACGTTATGTGGGACGACGTTATAACGTATTGCGTTATATGGGATGACGTTATAACGTATTACGTTATATGGGATGATGTTATAACGTAATAGGTTATATGGTATAACGTTATAACGTATTACGTTATATGGTATGACGTCATAACGTAATAGGTTATATGGTATAACGTTATAACGTATTAGGTTATATGGTATGACGTTATAACGCATTACGTAATATGGGATGACGTTATAACGTATTACGTTATGTGGGACGACGTTATAACGTGTTCCGTTATTTGGGATGACGTTATAACGTATTACGTTATATGGGAAGACGTTATAACGTATTGCGTTTAATGCTATGACGTTATACCGTATTACGTTATATGGGATGACGTTATAACGCATTACGTAATATGGGATGACGTTATAACGCATTGCGTAATATGGGATGACGTTATAACGTATTACGTTATGTGGGACGACGTTATAACGTAATGCGTTATATGGGATAACGTTATAACGTCTTACGTTATATGGGATGACGTTATAACGTATTACGTTATATGGGATGACAGTATAACGTAATAGGTTATATGGTATAACGTTATAACGTATTACGTTATATGGTATGACGTTATAACGTCATAGGTTATACGGTATGACTTTATAACGTAATACGTCATATGGTATGACGTTATAACGTATTACATAATATGGGACGACGTTATAACGCATTACGTTATATGGGATGACGTTATAACGTATTACGTTATGTGGTATGACGCTATAACGTATTACGATATATGGCATGACGTTATAACGTCATAGGTTATACGGTATGATGTTATAACGTAATCGGTTACATGGTATAACGTTATAACGTATTACGTTATATGGGATGACGTTATAACGTATTACGTTATATGGAATACCGTTATAACGTATTAGGTTATATAGTATAACGTTATAACGTATTACGTTATATGGTATGACGTTATAACGTCATAGGTTATACGGTATGACGTTATAACGTAACACGTCATATGGTATGACGTTATAACGTAAATAGGTTATATGGTATGACGTTATACCGTATTACGTTTTATGGGATGACGTTATAACGCATTACGTTATATGGGATGACGTTATAACGTAATAGGTTATATAGTATAACGTTATAACGTATTACGTTATATGGTATGACGTTATAACGTCATAGGTTATACGGTATGACGTTATAACGTAACACGTCATATGGTATGACGTTATAACGTAAATAGGTTATATGGTATGACGTTATACCGTATTACGTTTTATGGGATGACGTTATATCGCATTACGTTATATGGGATGACGTTATAACGTAATAGGTTATATAGTATAACGTTATAACGTATTACGTTATATGGTATGACGTTATAACGTCATAGGTTATACGGTATGATGTTATAACGTAATCGGTTACATGGTATAACGTTATAACGTATTACGTTATATGGGATGACGTTATAACGTATTACGTTATATGGAATACCGTTATAACGTATTAGGTTATATGGTATGACGTTATAACGTAATACCTTATATGGTATGACGTTATAACGTATTACGTTATATGGAATACCGTTGTAACGTATTAGGTTATATGGTATGACGTTATAACGTAATACCTTATATGGTATGACGTTATAACGTAAATAGGTTATATGGTATGACGTTATACGGTATTACGTTACATGGGATGACGTTATAACGCATTACGTAATATGGGATGACGTTATAACGTATTACGTTATATGGGAAGACGTTATAACGTATTGCGTTTAATGCTATGACGTTATAACGTATTACGTTGTATGGGATGACGTTATAACGTATTACGTAATATGGGATGACGTTATAACGTAATAGGTTATATGGTATAACGTTATAACGTATTAGGTTATATGGCATGACGCTATAACGTATTACGATATATGGCATGACGTTATAACGTAATGCGTTATATGGTATGACGTTATAACGTAATACCTTATATGGTATGACGTTATAACGTAAATAGGTTATATGGTATGACGTTATACCGTATTACGTTATATGGGATGACGTTATAACACATTACGTAATATGGGATGACGTTATAACGTATTACGTTATGTGGGACGACGTTATAACGTGTTGCGTTATTTGGGATGACGTTATAACGTATTACGTTATATGGGAAGACGTTATAACGTATTGCGTTTAATGCTATGACGTTATAACGTATTCCGTTATATGGGATGACGTTATAACGTATTACGTAATATGGGATGACGTTATAACGTCATAGGTTATATGGTATGACGTTACAACGTAATACGTTATATGGTATGACGTTATAACGTAATACGTTATATGGTATGACGTTATAACGTAAATAGGTTATATGGTATGACGTTATACCGTATTACGTTTTATGGGATGACGTTATAACGCATTACGTTATATGGTATGACGTTATAACGTAATAGGTTATATGGTATAACGTTATAACGTATTACGTTATATGGTATGACGTTATAACGTCATAGGTTATACGGTATGACGTTATAACGTAACACGTCATATGGTATGACGTTATAACGTATTACGTAATATGGGACGACGTTATAACGCATTACGTTATATGGGATGACGTTATAACGCATTACGTTATATGGGATGACTTTATAACGTATTACGTTATATGGAATACCGTTATAACGTATTAGGTTATATGGTATGACGCTATAACGTATTACGTTATATGGCATGACGTTATAACGTAATACGTTATATGGTATGACGTTAATACGTACATAGGTTATATGGTATGACGTTATACCGAATTACGTTATATGGTATGACATTATAACGTAAATAGGTTATATGGTATGACGTTATACCGTATTCCGTTATATGGGATGACGTTGTAACGTATTAGGTTATATGGTATGACGTTATAACGTAATACCTTATATGGTATGACGTTATAACGTAAATAGGTTATATGGTATGACGTTATACGGTATTACGTTACATGGGATGACGTTATAACGCATTACGTAATATGGGATGACGTTATAACGTATTACGTTATATGGGAAGACGTTATAACGTATTGCGTTTAATGCTATGACGTTATAACGTATTACGTTGTATGGGATGACGTTATAACGTATTACGTAATATGGGATGACGTTATAACGTAATAGGTTATATGGTATAACGTTATAACGTATTAGGTTATATGGCATGACGCTATAACGTATTACGATATATGGCATGACGTTATAACGTAATGCGTTATATGGTATGACGTTATAACGTAATACCTTATATGGTATGACGTTATAACGTAAATAGGTTATATGGTATGACGTTATACCGTATTACGTTATATGGGATGACGTTATAACACATTACGTAATATGGGATGACGTTATAACGTCATAGGTTATTTGGTATGACGTTATAACGTAATACGTTATATGGTATGACGTTATAACGTAAATAGGTTATATGGGATGACGTTATAACGTATTACGTAATATGGGATGACGTTATAACGTAATAGGCTATATGGTATAACGTTATAACGTATTACGTTATATGGTATGACGTCATAACGTAATAGGTTATATGGTATGACGTTATAACGTAATACCTTATATGGCATGACGTTATAACGTAAATAGGTTATATGGTATGACGTTATACCGTATTCCGTTATATGGGATGACGTTATAACGCATTACGTAATATGGGATGACGTTATAGCGTATTACGTTATGTGGGACGACGTTATAACGTATTGCGTTACATGGGATGACGTTATAACGTATTACGTTATATGGGATGATGTTATAACGTAATCGGTTACATGGTATAACGTTATAACGTATTACGTTATATGGGATGACGTTATAACGTATTACGTTATATGGAATACCGTTATAACGTATTAGGTTATATGGTATGACGTTATAACGTAATACCTTATATGGTATGACGTTATAACGTATTACGTTATATGGAATACCGTTGTAACGTATTAGGTTATATGGTATGACGTTATAACGTAATACCTTATATGGTATGACGTTATAACGTAAATAGGTTATATGGTATGACGTTATACGGTATTACGTTACATGGGATGACGTTATAACGCATTACGTAATATGGGATGACGTTATAACGTATTACGTTATATGGGAAGACGTTATAACGTATTGCGTTTAATGCTATGACGTTATAACGTATTACGTTGTATGGGATGACGTTATAACGTATTACGTAATATGGGATGACGTTATAACGTAATAGGTTATATGGTATAACGTTATAACGTATTAGGTTATATGGCATGACGCTATAACGTATTACGATATATGGCATGACGTTATAACGTAATGCGTTATATGGTATGACGTTATAACGTAATACCTTATATGGTATGACGTTATAACGTAAATAGGTTATATGGTATGACGTTATACCGTATTACGTTATATGGGATGACGTTATAACACATTACGTAATATGGGATGACGTTATAACGTATTACGTTATGTGGGACGACGTTATAACGTGTTGCGTTATTTGGGATGACGTTATAACGTATTACGTTATATGGGAAGACGTTATAACGTATTGCGTTTAATGCTATGACGTTATAACGTATTCCGTTATATGGGATGACGTTATAACGTATTACGTAATATGGGATGACGTTATAACGTCATAGGTTATATGGTATGACGTTACAACGTAATACGTTATATGGTATGACGTTATAACGTAATACGTTATATGGTATGACGTTATAACGTAAATAGGTTATATGGTATGACGTTATACCGTATTACGTTTTATGGGATGACGTTATAACGCATTACGTTATATGGGATGACGTTATAACGTAATAGGTTATATGGTATAACGTTATAACGTATTACGTTATATGGTATGACGTTATAACGTCATAGGTTATACGGTATGACGTTATAACGTAACACGTCATATGGTATGACGTTATAACGTATTACGTAATATGGGACGACGTTATAACGCATTACGTTATATGGGATGACGTTATAACGCATTACGTTATATGGGATGACTTTATAACGTATTACGTTATATGGAATACCGTTATAACGTATTAGGTTATATGGTATGACGCTATAACGTATTACGTTATATGGCATGACGTTATAACGTAATACGTTATATGGTATGACGTTAATACGTACATAGGTTATATGGTATGACGTTATACCGAATTACGTTATATGGTATGACATTATAACGTAAATAGGTTATATGGTATGACGTTATACCGTATTACGTTATATGGGACGACGTTATAACGTATTGCGTTATATGGTATGACGTTATAACGTATTACGTTATATGGGATGACGTCATAACGTAATAGGTTATATGGTATGACGTTATAACGTAATACCTTATATGGTATGACGTTATAACGTAAATAGGTTATATGATATGACGTTATACCGTATTACGTTATATGGGATGACGTTATAACGCATTACGTAATATGGGATGACGTTATAGCGTATTACGTTATGTGGGACGACGTTATAACGTATTGCGTTATATGGGATGACGTTATAACGTATTACGATATATGGGATGATGTTATAACGTAATAGGTTATATGGTATAACGTTATAACGTATTACGTTATATGGTATGACGTCATAACGTAATAGGTTATATGGTATGACGTTATAACGTAATACCTAATATGGTATGACGTTATAACGTAAATAGGTTATATGGTATGACGTTATACCGTATTACGTTATATGGGATGACGTTATAACGCATTACGTAATATGGGATGACGTTATAACGTATTACGTTATGTGGGACGACGTTATAACGTGTTGCGTTATTTGGGATGACGTTATAACGTATTACGTTATATGGGAAGACGTTATAACGTATTGCGTTTAATGCTATGGCGTTATAACGTATTACGTTATATGGGATGACGTTATAACGTATTACGTAATATGGGATGACGTTATAACGTAATAGGTTATATGGTATAACGTTATAACGTATTAGGTTATATGGTATGACGTTATAACGCATTACGTAATATGGGATGACGTTATAACGTATTACGTTATGTGGGACGACGTTATAACGTGTTCCGTTATTTGGGATGACGTTATAACGTATTACGTTATATGGGAAGACGTTATAACGTATTGCGTTTAATGCTATGACGTTATACCGTATTACGTTATATGGGATGACGTTATAACGCATTACGTAATATGGGATGACGTTATAACGCATTGCGTAATATGGGATGACGTTATAACGTATTACGTTATGTGGGACGACGTTATAACGTAATGCGTTATATGGGATAACGTTATAACGTCTTACGTTATATGGGATGACGTTATAACGTATTACGTTATATGGGATGACAGTATAACGTAATAGGTTATATGGTATAACGTTATAACGTATTACGTTATATGGTATGACGTTATAACGTCATAGGTTATACGGTATGACGTTATAACGTAATACGTCATATGGTATGACGTTATAACGTATTACATAATATGGGACGACGTTATAACGCATTACGTTATATGGGATGACGTTATAACGTATTACGTTATGTGGTATGACGTTATGACGTATTACGTTATATGGGAAGACGTTATAACGTATTGCGTTTAATGCTATGACGTTATACCGTATTACGTTATATGGGATGACGTTATAACGCATTACGTAATATGGGATGACGTTATAACGCATTGCGTAATATGGGATGACGTTATAACGTATTACGTTATGTGGGACGACGTTATAACGTAATGCGTTATATGGGATAACGTTATAACGTCTTACGTTATATGGGAAGACGTTATAACGTATTGCGTTTAATGCTATGACGTTATACCGTATTACGTTATATGGGATGACGTTATAACGCATTACGTAATATGGGATGACGTTATAACGCATTGCGTAATATGGGATGACGTTATAACGTATTACGTTATGTGGGACGACGTTATAACGTAATGCGTTATATGGGATAACGTTATAACGTCTTACGTTATATGGGATGACGTTATAACGTATTACGTTATATGGGATGACAGTATAACGTAATAGGTTATATGGTATAACGTTATAACGTATTACGTTATATGGTATGACGTTATAACGTCATAGGTTATACGGTATGACGTTATAACGTAATACGTCATATGGTATGACGTTATAACGTATTACATAACATGGGACGACGTTATAACGCATTACGTTATATGGGATGACGTTATAACGTATTACGTTATGTGGTATGACGTTATGACGTTAATAGGTTATATGGTATGACGTTATACCGAATTACGTTATATGGTATGACGTTATAACGTAAATAGGTTATATGGTATGACGTTATACCGTATTACGTTTTATGGGATGACGTTATAACGCATTACGTTATATGGGATGACGTTATAACGTAATAGGTTATATAGTATAACGTTATAACGTATTACGTTATATGGTATGACGTTATAACGTCATAGGTTATACGGTATGACGTTATAACGTAACACGTCATATGGTATGACGTTATAACGTAAATAGGTTATATGGTATGACGTTATACCGTATTACGTTTTATGGGATGACGTTATATCGCATTACGTTATATGGGATGACGTTATAACGTAATAGGTTATATAGTATAACGTTATAACGTATTACGTTATATGGTATGACGTTATAACGTCATAGGTTATACGGTATGACGTTATAACGTAACACGTCATATGGTATGACGTTATAACGTATTACGTAATATGGGACGACGTTATAACGCATTACGTTATATGGGATGACGTTATAACGTATTACGTTATATGGAATACCGTTATAACGTATTAGGTTATATGGTATGACGCTATAACGTATTACGTTATATGGCATGACGTTATAACGTAATACGTTATATGGTATGACGTTAACACGTATTACGTTATATGGGATGACGTTATAACGTATTACGTAATATGGGATGACGTTATAACGTAATAGGCTATATGGTATAACGTTATAACGTATTACGTTATATGGTATGACGTCATAACGTAATAGGTTATATGGTATGACGTTATACCGTATTCCGTTATATGGGATGACGTTATAACGCATTACGTAATATGGGATGACGTTATAGCGTATTACGATATGTGGGACGACGTTATAACGTATTGCGTTACATGGGATGACGTTATAACGTATTACGTTACATGGGATGATGTTATAACGTAAATAGGTTATATGGTATGACGTTATACCGTATTACGTTATATGGGACGACGTTATAACGTATTGCGTTACATGGGATGACGTTATAACGTATTACGTTACATGGGATGATGTTATAACGTAATCGGTTACATGGTATAACGTTATAACGTATTACGTTATATGGGATGACGATATAACGTATTACGTTATATGGAATACCGTTATAACGTAATACCTTATATGGTATGACGTTATAACGTAAATAGGTTATATGGTATGACGTTATACGGTATTACGTTACATGGGATGACGTTATAACGCATTACGTAATATGGGATGACGTTATAACGTAATAGGTTATATAGTATAACGTTATAACGTATTACGTTATATGGTATGACGTTATAACGTCATAGGTTATACGGTATGACGTTATAACGTAACACGTCATATGGTATGACGTTATAACGTATTACGTAATATGGGACGACGTTATAACGCATTACGTTATATGGGATGACGTTATACCGAATTACGTTATATGGTATGACATTATAACGTAAATAGGTTATATGGTATGACGTTATACCGTATTACGTTATATGGGACGACGTTATAACGTATTGCGTTATATGGTATGACGTTATACCGAATTACGTTATATGGTATGACATTATAACGTAAATATGTTATATGGTATGACGTTATACCGTATTACGTTATATGGGACGACGTTATAACGTATTGCGTTATATGGTATGACGTTATAACGTATTACGTTATATGGGATGACGTTATAACGTATTACGTAATATGGGATGACGTTATAACGTAATAGGTTATATAGTATAACGTTATAACGTATTACGTTATATGGTATGACGTTATAACGTCATAGGTTATACGGTATGACGTTATAACGTAACACGTCATATGGTATGACGTTATAACGTATTACGTAATATGGGACGACGTTATAATGCATTACGTTATATGGGATGACGTTATACCGAATTACGTTATATGGTATGACATTATAACGTAAATAGGTTATATGGTATGACGTTATACCGTATTACGTTATATGGGACGACGTTATAACGTATTGCGTTATATGGTATGACGGTATAACGTATTACGTTATATGGGATGACGTTATAACGTATTACGTAATATGGGATGACGTTATAACGTAATAGGCTATATGGTATAACGTTATAACGTATTACGTTATATGGTATGACGTCATAACGTAATAGGTTATATGGTATGACGTTATAACGTAATACCTTATATGGTATGACGTTATAACGTAAATAGGTTATATGGTATGACGTTATACCGTATTCCGTTATATGGGATGACGTTATAACGCATTACGTAATATGGGATGACGTTATAGCGTATTACGATATGTGGGACGACGTTATAACGTATTGCGTTACATGGGATGACGTTATAACGTATTACGTTACATGGGATGATGTTATAACGTAATCGGTTACATGGTATAACGTTATAACGTATTACGTTATATGGGATGACGTTATAACGTATTACGTTATATGGAATACCGTTATAACGTATTAGGTTATATGGTATGACGTTATAACGTAATACCTTATATGGTATGACGTTATAACGTATTACGTTATATGGAATACCGTTATAACGTATTAGGTTATATGGTATGACGTTATAACGTAATACCTTATATGGTATGACGTTATAACGTAAATAGGTTATATGGTATGACGTTATACGGTATTACGTTACATGGGATGACGTTATAACGCATTACGTAATATGGGATGACGTTATAACGTATTACGTTATATGGGAAGACGTTATAACGTATTGCGTTTAATGCTATGACGTTATAACGTATTACGTTGTATGGGATGACGTTATAACGTATTACGTAATATGGGATGACGTTATAACGTAATAGGTTATATGGTATAACGTTATAACTTATTAGGTTATATGGCATGACGCTATAACGTATTACGATATATGGCATGACGTTATAACGTAATGCGTTATATGGTATGACGTTATAACGTAATACCTTATATGGTTTGACGTTATAACGTAAATAGGTTATATGGTATGACGTTATACCGTATTACGTTATATGGGATGACGTTATAACACATTACGTAATATGGGATGACGTTATAACGTATTACGTTATGTGGGACGACGTTATAACGTGTTGCGTTATTTGGGATGACGTTATAACGTATTACGTTATATGGGAAGACGTTATAACGTATTGCGTTTAATGCTATGACGTTATAACGTATTCCGTTATATGGGATGACGTTATAACGTATTACGTAATATGGGATGACGTTTAACGTCATAGGTTATACGGTATGACGTTATAACGTAATAGGTTATATGGCATGACGCTATAACGTAATACGTTATATGGTATGACGTTATAACGTAAATAGGTTATATGGTATGACGTTATACCGTATTACGTTATATGGGATGACGTTATAACGCATTACGTAATATGGGATGACGTTATAACGCATTACGTAATATGGGATGACGTTATAACGTATTACGTTATGTGGGACGACGTTATAACGTATTGCGTTATATGGTATGACGTTATAACGTATTACATAATATGGGACGACGTTACAACGCATTACGTTATATGGGATGACGTTATAACGTATTACGTTATATAGAATACCGTTATAACGTATTAGGTTATATGGTATGACGCTATAACGTATTACGTTATATGGCATGACGTTATAACGTAATACGTTATATGGTATGACGTTAATACGTAAATAGGTTATATGGTATGACGTTATACCGAATTACGTTATATGGTATGACATTATAACGTAAATAGGTTATATGGTATGACGTTATACCGTATTACGTTATATGGGACGACGTTATAACGTATTACGTTATATGGGATGACGTTATAACGTATTACGTAATATGGGATTACGTTATAACGTAATAGGCTATATGGTATAACGTTATAACGTATTACGTTATATGGTATGACGTCATAACGTAATAGGTTATATGGTATGACGTTATAACGTAATACCTTATATGGTATGACGTTATAACGTAAATAGGTTATATGGTATGACGTTATACCGTATTACGTTATATGGGACGACGTTATAACGCATTACGTAATATGGGATGACGTTATAGCGTATTACGTTATGTGGGACGACGTTATAACGTATTGCGTTATATGGGATTACGTTATAACGTATTACGTTATATGGGATGATGTTATAACGTAATAGGTTATATGGTATAACGTTATAACGTATTACGTTATATGGTATGACGTCATAACGTAATAGGTTATATGGTATGACGTTATAACGTAATACCTAATATGGTATGACGTTATAACGTAAATAGGTTATATGGTATGACGTTATACCGTATTACGTTATATGGGATGACGTTATAACGCATTACGTAATATGGGATGACGTTATAACGTATTACGTTATGTGGGACGACGTTATAACGTGTTGCGTTATTTGGGATGACGTTATAACGTATTACGTTATATGGGAAGACGTTATAACGTATTGCGTTTAATGCTATGACGTTATAACGTATTACGTTATATGGGATGACGTTATAACGTATTACGTAATATGGGATGACGTTATAACGTAATAGGTTATATGGTATAACGTTATAACGTATTAGGTTATATGGTATGACGTTATAACGCATTACGTAATATGGGATGACGTTATAACGTATTACGTTATGTGGGACGACGTTATAACGTGTTGCGTTATTTGGGATGACGTTATAACGTATTACGTTATATGGGAAGACGTTATAACGTATTGCGTTTAATGCTATGACGTTATACCGTATTACGTTATATGGGATGACGTTATAACGCATTACGTAATATGGGATGACGTTATAACGCATTACGTAATATGGGATGACGTTATAACGTATTACGTTATGTGGGACGACGTTATAACGTAATGCGTTATATGGGATAACGTTATAACGTCTTACGTTATATGGGATGACGTTATAACGTCATAGGTTATACGGTATGACGTTATAACGTAATTTGTCATATGGTATGACGTTATAACGTATTACATAATATGGGACGACGTTATAACGCATTATGTTATATGGGATGACGTTATAACGTATTACGTTATGTGGTATGACGTTATAACGTTAATAGGTTATATGGTATGACGTTATACCGAATTACGTTATATGGTATGACGTTATAACGTAAATAGGTTATATGGTATGACGTTATACCGTATTACGTTATATGGGATGACGTTATAACGCATTACGTAATATGGGATTACGTTATAACGGATTACGTTATGTGGGACGACGTTATAACTTATTGCGTTATATGGGATGACGTTATAACGTATTACGTTATATGGGATGACGTTATAACGTATTACGTTATATGGGAAGACGTTATAACGTATTGCGTTATATGGTAAGACGTTATAACGTATTACGTTATATGGGATGACATTATAACGTATCACGTAATACGGGATAACGTTATAACGTAATAGGTTATATGGTATAACGTTATAACTTATTACGTTGTATGGTATGACGTTATAACGTAATAGGTTATATGGTATGACGTTATAACGTAATACGTTATATGGTATGACGTTATAACGTAATACGTTATATGGTATGACGTTATAACGTAAATAGGTTATATGGTATGACGTTATACCGTATTACGTTTTATGCGATGACGTTATAACGCATTACGTTATATGGGATGACGTTATAACGTAATAGGTTACATAGTATAACGTTATAACGTATTACGTTATATGGTATGACGTTATAACGTCATAGGTCATACGGTATGACGTTATAACGTAACACGTCATATGGTATGACGTTATAACGTATTACGTAATATGGGACGACGTTATAACGCATTACGTTATATGGGATGACGTTATAACGTATTACGTTATATGGAATACCGTTATAACGTATTAGGTTATATGGTATGACGCTATAACGTATTACGTTATATGGCATGACGTTATAACGTAATACGTTATATGGTATGACGTTAACACGTAAATAGGTTATATGGTATGACGTTATACCGAATTACGTTATATGGTATGACATTATAACGTAAATAGGTTATATGGTATGACGTTATACCGTATTAGGTTATATGGGACGACGTTATAACGTATTGCGTTATATGGTATGACGTTATAACGTATTACGTTATATGGGATGACGTTATAACTTATTACGTAATATGGGATGACGTTATAACGTAATAGGCTATATGGTATAACGTTATAACGTATTACGTTATATGGTATGACGTCATAACGTAATAGGTTATATGGTATGACGTTATAACGTAATACCTTATATGGTATGACGTTATAACGTAAATAGGTTATATGGTATGACGTTATACCGTATTCCGTTATATGGGATGACGTTATAACGCATTACGTAATATGGGATGACGTTATAGCGTATTACGTTATGTGGGACGACGTTATAACGTATTGCGTTACATGGGATGACGTTATAACGTATTACGTTATATGGGATGATGTTATAACGTAATCGGTTATATGGTATAACGTTATAACGTATTACGTTGTATGGGATGACGTTATAACGTATTACGTTATATGGAATACCGTTATAACGTATTAGGTTATATGGTATGACGTTATAACGTAATACCTTATATGGTATGACGTTATAACGTAAATAGGTTATATGGTATGACGTTATACGGTATTACGTTACATGGGATGACGTTATAACGCATTACGTAATATGGGATGACGTTATAACGTATTACGTTATATGGGAAGACGTTATAACGTATTGCGTTTAATGCTATGACGTTATAACGTATTACGTTGTATGGGATGACGTTATAACGTATTACGTAATATGGGATGACGTTATAACGTAATAGGTTATATGGTATAACGTTATAACGTATTAGGTTATATGGTATGACGCTATAACGTATTACGATATATGGCATGACGTTATAACGTAATGCGTTATATGGTATGACGTTATAACGTAATACCTTATATGGTATGACGTTATAACGTAAATAGGTTATATGGTATGACGTTATACCGTATTACGTTATATGGGATGACGTTATAACGCATTACGTAATATGGGATGACGTTATAACGTATTGCGTTTAATGCTATGACGTTATAACGTATTACGTTATATGGGATGACGTTATAACGTATTCCGTAATATGGGATGACGTTATAACGTCATAGGTTATACGGTATGACGTTATAACGTAATAGGTTATATGGCATGACGCTATAACGTAATACGTTATATGGTATGACGTTATAACGTAAATAGGTTATATGGTATGACGTTATACCGTATTACGTTATATGGGATGACGTTATAACGCATTACGTAATATGGGATGACGTTATAACGTAAATAGGTTATATGGTATGACGTTATACCGTATTACGTTATATGGGATGACGTTATAACGCATTACGTAATATGGGATGACGTTATAACGCATTACGTAATATGGGATGACGTTATAACGTATTACGTTATGTGGGACGACGTTATAACGTATTGCGTTATATGGTATGACGTTATAACGTATTACATAATATGGGACGACGTTACAACGCATTACGTAATATGGGATGACGTTATAACGTATTACGTTATGTGGGACGACGTTATAACGTATTGCGTTATATGGTATGACGTTATAACGTATTACATAATATGGGACGACGTTACAACGCATTACGTTATATGGGATGACGTTATAACGTATTACGTTATATAGAATACCGTTATAACGTATTAGGTTATATGGTATGACGCTATAACGTATTACGTTATATGGCATGACGTTATAACGTAATACGTTATATGGTATGACGTTAATACGTAAATAGGTTATATGGTATGACGTTATACCGAATTACGTTATATGGTATGACATTATAACGTAAATAGGTTATATGGTATGACGTTATACCGTATTACGTTATATGGGACGACGTTATAACGTGTTGCGTTATTTGGGATGACGTTATAACGTATTACGTTATGTGGGACGACGTTATAACGTGTTGCGTTATTTGGGATGACGTTATAACGTATTACGTTATATGGGAAGACGTTATAACGTATTGCGTTTAATGCTATGACGTTATAACGTATTACGTTATATGGGATGACGTTATAACGTATTCCGTAATATGGGATGACGTTATAACGTCATAGGTTATACGGTATGACGTTATAACGTAATAGGTTATATGGCATGACGCTATAACGTAATACGTTATATGGTATGACGTTATAACGTAAATAGGTTATATGGTATGACGTTATACCGTATTACGTTATATGGGATGACGTTATAACGCATTACGTAATATGGGATGACGTTATAACGCATTACGTAATATGGGATGACGTTATAACGTATTACGTTATGTGGGACGACGTTATAACGTATTGCGTTATATGGTATGACGTTATAACGTATTACATAATATGGGACGACGTTACAACGCATTACGTTATATGGGATGACGTTATAACGTATTACGTTATATAGAATACCGTTATAACGTATTAGGTTATATGGTATGACGCTATAACGTATTACGTTATATGGCATGACGTTATAACGTAATACGTTATATGGTATGACGTTAATACGTAAATAGGTTATATGGTATGACGTTATACCGAATTACGTTATATGGTATGACATTATAACGTAAATAGGTTATATGGTATGACGTTATACCGTATTACGTTATATGGGACGACGTTATAACGTATTGCGTTATATGGTATGACGTTATAACGTATTACGTTATATGGGATGACGTTATAACTTATTACGTAATATGGGATGACGTTATAACGTAATAGGCTATATGGTATAACGTTATAACGTATTACGTTATATGGTATGACGTCATAACGTAATACGTTATATG